>NC_083626.1:22505459-22597959 GCF_963584025.1 Labrus mixtus | reverse complement strand
TGAACAGCACAAAAGCATGGTTTTATCACTCTGTTTTTTTTTGGTCTCATTTTGTTTACTTGTAGATCATGTCATAACATGAGCTGGAAAGTCCCCCCCCCCCCCCAGTTTTCTTCTGAAACAGAACTTACTCAGGGTCATTGTCAGAAGGCCAATGTGCCAAATATTTCTCCAGCTGCACTTCTGGAAACGTCTATAGTCATGAACAACTTGACAACTAGCTACCTTTTGATGCATTCAGTTAAGTAGCTAGATGACAGTGCATAATAAATTTCAATACGTTGTGTGATCGTCGCATGAGATGTTTTGATGCAAGGTGAGTTTATCTATAAAGCACCATTCATACATAGAGCAATTCAAAGTGCTTTACAGAGTTAAAAGCAGAGCATACGGAGCATCATTGACACATTCAAACACAAAATATATAAAACATCCAAAAGACACTAAGAAATACGGCATAAGGCAAAAAAAAAAAACCATCAATATCAATCAATACTGATTAAAATAAATAAGTAAATATATGATGACTGAATGAAATTAAAAGGTTTAAGTGTAAACGGATAGAAAGTGATAGAACTTATTGGAAGGCAGCAGTAGATAAATAAACTGATTGAGAAAGCCTCAGGTTCGTTCCACATGGGAGGAGTGTAGAAACTATAGAGCTGCCTCAACCTGCTTGGTTCTTATTCTGGGAATAGTGAGTACACCTGCCCCAGAGGGCCGGGTGGGGGAGGGGTGGGGGGGTCTGGATGTTTTATAATGAATCAGCAGGTCTGATGTAAATGGTAAAAGGTCTTGAGCTTGTATAGTGCTTTTCTAGTCTTCTGAGTACTCTGACAAGTGCTTTTACGCTGCAGGTCACACCAACCCCTTCACACATTCTCCCATTCACACACTGATGGCAGAGGTTTCTATGTGAAGAATCCATCAGATGTCCATCATACATCAAACTTGGGGTTAAGTGTCTTACCTAAGAACACATCGGACATGTGGCTACATTAGCTGGGGATCCAACCCCGGACCTTCCGGTTGCGAGACGACCGACTCTACCAGCTGAGCTACAGCCACCAGTATTTATACATGTTGTGTTATGTATATTTTAATGTAAAAGCAATGACAAATAAGCTCTTATAACTGAATATTTTTGATTTGAACAACAAACAGGGAACAACAACAAATAGCCTACCTATAGAGCAGGAGAGATGTGGTTTTTGAGGGAGTCTTTTCAAACTTTTTTTTAAGGTTCAGAGTTCAAATAATGTCCAAAGAGGTCTTTTTGGCAGAAATCGTGAACTCATGTCTTGGTGAAAAACACTAATTTTCACAACTGCTGATTCCTAAAATACAAGACAATGAACATGATTTTTCATATTATTTGAAAATCATTTACAAAAAACAACAACAATTTCTTAAAACGGGAACATAACTAATTTGTGTGGTGTCTAATAAGAGCCTGCTTGGAGTTGTGGTTAGAAGTGGGGTTTCTACTGTAGATTTAGTTTTGGTTCCGGGTAAACTAAATTGTTTATAAATCCAAAAGGTTGGAACAAGCAGCATGTAAGCAGCAAAGTCCAGATATTGCTGTAATCTGAAGCTTTTAATACCATAAAGTCCATTACTCGAGATAATCTCTCTGAATCTAGTTACCCGGAGGAGAATGGCATTGTGACTAACATGGAGCAGCTGTGGGACTCATCATGAGGAGTCATTGTTAAAATGGGCAAATAGGGGGCTGCAATAAGCAGGAAAAGCACCGAGGCACAGTGTAAACGTCGTCAAGAGTTTCAGACACAGCTGGTGGTACGATCAGGTATCAGCACAGAGGCAGAGAAAAAGAAAATAATTCAGCAACATGATGCTTTATAGCTTTTTTTTTAACAGGTATTTCTAATCTTGCTTTACAATGCGTATCAATTAAATGAGTCAAAAAGTTTATGAAATGATCCAACGTAGAAGTAAAAATTTGTCACAGTCCACAAAACTTTTCAACCACTGAGTTAAAGTCACTAAGATTAATTTACGCACTCTATCATCAGAAGGCCACGCCCCCTTAAAAAAACCCAAAACATCAGTATGAATAGCATGGCTCTTCACTACCAGATGAGTAATGAGAGTGAGAGCTCTGTGGCCACAGCACAGACAGATTTTCCTCTGACATTATTTATTTCGTTTTCTTCTTCACATTACATCGTTGCTAGTGTTAAATCATTTTTGCAGAACTTTTAGATTTAAACATAAAACATTAAGTACTTTTTTCAATGTAAATTCGAGTGCCTGGGTTATATAACTTTGACTGGATTACCTCACATCCCCCTGAAGTGGCAGACATGAATACGGCTGTGATCCTTAGGGTGCTGGGTCTGTCTCTGCTGATGCACGGCTGTCTGGGCAGCGTGGGGCACACTGACACAGGCTGCGTGTTGTGGGACCAACACGGAGATGATGTTTGCTGTAAGAAATGTCATCCTGGTGAGTAGCCTAATAAAACATAAAGATCAATGTTTAAACTGCTGGATCAGGGTGTTATATTAACACCTTTACTAAAGCTCTGCGGGGAAAAGTGATCCTTGAATCATCTTTATATTGAACTTGTTGCTGTTAGACTAGTCTTAAACATTTTAAACTATCATACTAAAAAAAACAAAAACATTTTTATAAAACATGTTTACCTATGTATATGTTTATCATTTAAATGAGACATTTCATACATTTTGAAAGAAAAACTATTATTCCTAAGACGTTAAGATTTCATGTTATGTGATGTTTACTGAACTGTAAGTGCTTCCATCTTCGGATGTGTAAAAAAAAAAAAAAGATATTCCAGCCTTAATGCATTTCCTTTGATGTGGTTGCATGTAACCAGACAGTTTCAGTGGTTTTTACAACTAATGCCACGACAAAGGTAAAGGTTAGAAAAAGGTTATCTTGGAGCTGTAATATTATATAACATTAAAGGTAGTGTGAGGAGTTTTTCACTAGTAATGAAACAAACTGGAATTAATAACGATGCCTCTTTATGAGCTACAAAAGCAAACGAGATCATCATCATAATGATTGACTCTTTCTGTCATTATTTTTGAATGTCTGAAACTGTAGGTGTCAAAGTGCAGGATTTTCAACACAAAGATTCTCAATGAGTTGTACATTTTTCTGTCAAGAGAAAGAGGGATGACATTTTTTTGTAAAAAAAAAGAAAGAAAAGAAAAGCAATGAGATAAGACAAACAAAAGTCCAAATCAACACAAAAGTGTTGCTGAAACAGTCTGTTGTTTTATCCCAGACATCACTTTTCTTCTCACAGAAATTGATGTCTTCTGATGCAACCGAGCTTACAATTCCATATTTTGTATCTGTTGTATGTATGTGTGTGTGTGTGTGTGTCTTGAATGTGCGTTTTTGTAGGAAACCGCCTGGTCACAGAGTGTGGTCCAGACCCAAAGAAACTATGTACTCCTTGTGAACGTGGGACATTTACAAATGAAGCTAAAACCAAGAAGTGTGACATGTGCAGACATTGTGTGGGTATGTTGGCAGCTCTAACCAGTCACTAAAATGAATCAGTTATAATTTTTTTGTGAAAAACAAGTTGAAAATTACAACCCTCTTTCCATCTCGTTGTTTGTGCAGAAGCTCTTGTTCTTGTGAAAGAATGCACAAATTCAATCAACACCGTGTGCGGCTGCAGAGAAGGACTCACCTGTGGTAATGACGAGTGTACCTTCTGTGTGGATAAGTGTGGCAAAGGTCAGGAACCTACAGTTAATCGTGAGTACTGAAAACAACAACACAACTTTGGTACATATAAACGCAATTTCCAGGTGGTAAATTAATTGAAAAATTAGGAAATGAAATGAATGAGCCTTGAATGTCCGCACAGGTTCTTGCAGGCGATGTCCAGAGGGGACTTTCAATAACCAAACTCATCAGAAGTGTAAACCCTGGGGTACCAAGTGAGATACACGCTGAAAACATTTTATTCTTTTGAAGCATACTTTATGTTTAAGACAAATCTGAGGTATTGTCATTTCAATTCTTCTGTCACTATTTTACTCTTCAAGGTGTCTGAATCCAGGTCAAGTTATTGTGGCCAAGGGTGATGCATTTTCTGACATCAAGTGTTCCGATATCCCTGAAGGCACAACTGGTTCTGAGGATTCTGTCATCACAGTCAGCAATGCAAAGAAACCAGGTAGGCTAAAGTTCAGCGCAACTCGATCAGCTCGTCATTTTTCAACACAAACCAAAAATAACTTATCGTCTTCCATCAGGTAACACGGAGAGGGAATTGCCATTGTTGTTGCCTTTGGTCTTTGGCATAATGCTGATTTGCTTTATTGTCACTCTGGCCTGGAAAATTCACAAAAGGAGGCCAAGCAAAGAAGAGACGTCGCCTAAAGAGATGGAAGAGCCTGAAGAGAGCAGTGAAAAAATGATAATTGAACCCCCTTCAGGTGATTGATACTACTTCATGAAGAATATTCAGATTTGACTGATTATCCAGTTTCATTTGTTGTGAATGTATTGATAAAGTATTTGATTTGACCTCTTTTTCTTCTTTAGATGAACCCAGGACTTTAGTTGCAGTCGAGTGCAGCTTCCATGAAGCCCAGCAGGAGCAGGGCAGCAGCTTGGAGTCGCTCACTTCCAAAGACTCCTCAGAGCGGCTCCTACCGTAAACAAACAGGGGCTAGACTACCCGACAACACTGGAAAAAAAAACCTGTAAAAAAAACCCAGATTTTGTGAATTGACTGGAAACGGGATATCCTGAATAAGTGGGAGCAGATGTTTGGCGGATGTCTTCTGTTTGTCGCTCGTTTCTTTGGCTCTAAATGAAAGAAATGGAGCAATGTGTTTACAAAGCTGACATCTAGCCAGCCTGTTTCTTTTGTTTCTTTTTTTTTTTTTAAAGAGTAACCAAAACTACTTTGATATTATGTCAGTTAAAGATAACATTACACATGATTCAGTACAGGGGAGAAGGGGATTTCTGTGAGGGAAAACCACAAAGAGGCCTTTTTATTCATCATGTAAATGATAGGCTCGTTGACAATGAGGCTGTTTATTACGTTTTAGAGATACAGTAGGCCTAAAGACTGCCAGGGAAAAATAAAAACACACACGCAGTCTTGTGTGAAACTATAAGGGAATACCCTGTGTACAATATTATAGCATTTGAATGAGTTTGACTATTCCCATATTTGCATGTTGTATTAAGTCACTGACTGTAACTCTCTTTGAGTGTACAGTGCAGGTGGGTGTTCAGTCAGGTGTATACATCTAACAAGAATTTCCGTCCCACCTAATACTGAGCCCACACACATCTCCAAGCCAGATGTTGTCTGACTCGGCCTCCAGTTACCTCTTTCTTTCTGCTAATTTTCTATGTTTTATATCTCTTGAGTTGATGCAGCAGAAGAAAAAAAACAAGGACATGTTATTCCTGTGGTGAAATATGATTTGCAATGGGAGTGTTACTTTTTATTTTGTTTTAATCTGTCCATATTGTATTTCTTTGTGTGATACATTTTGCACAAGGTAAATGATATATGCACTTTTTGTAAACAAAGCCGTATCCTGTGTCTGCCCCACATTACAAGGAACTCCAAAAGGACTTTCCTTCTAATGCTTTATTGGTGGTAAAAAGTCCAGAGGGAGTTCCCTCTTTGTTAGTAGGTAAATATTACGTACCAGGGAGTCTACAGAAGAGTAATCTGTTTATCTTCAGTGCCTCGGCTTATTGTAGCTCCCTATTTTTAGCTTCAGCAGCGTCAACGAGCAAGCTGATATGTATCTTGTGAAAGAGTTGGGAAACTCTGTGATCATCCCACGTGCAGGTTTAAATGTCACGTCATTAGTCATCGGTTGAAAATTCATATTTGAGAGTAATTTTAAATGCGTCATGTGGGAAAGCCTCAGGAGAGATAGGAGAGCAGTTACAGAGACACACCAGATTTCAAAGTGAGGCTCAAGGGTCATGTGGACCACCCTGCCCGCCCGCCCGCCCGCCCGCCCAGTCAGTCCTGTACTCTGTGCTGCTTTTATCACGACAGAGTGGGCAGTGAGTTCAGACTAAGTGGAACTTTTTTAATGTCTCTTTGTGAAGTGGAACCTTTCAGAATGTGCTGTGTGGGTTAAAGGTGAAAATGTGAACCTACACCTATAGTGATGTATTAGTGTGTATGAGTCATAACGATGATGACTGCTCAAAGTCGTACAGTAACATTTTTTAAGAACTGCAGCACTTTATCTGCCCACTGGCAGTCTTGTATGCACTTCTTTTATATCATGTCAAAGTGTATTTCTGTGTGTTCAATGTGTTTTTTTATGATGTGTTTTTAGAGCCATGCCAGCACTGGATTACACCAGAGCAATCTTTAATAATGTATTTTCATATCAGACAATAAAAATGGAGGATTTTTTTTATTATTATCTGTTGCACTTTCTGACAATAAAAAAAAGAAAAAGAAAAAGAGTGTTTTAAATGTGGGAGTAATACGAACATCAACAACAACAAAAGCAAAACACACGAGTTGTTTTCTGTTTGAACATCAAATCAGTTGTTGGAGCATTGTATTATATAACTCATAAATGTCTCTGACTTACAGAAACCAGTGTGGATAAAACATACAAGAAATGGAGTTGCATATCAACCAAGTAATGTAATATAAAAGGATCACGAACAATCTTTCTGCAGCTTTCAACCGCATCTCAGTCCTCATTCACTCATACGTAATCATGCTAAGTGTGGAAATTCCATGGGGTCGGGTGGGGGGTTACCACGCAGTTGTATATGAGGAAGACATCAACACCGTCTCACCCAAAGGACGGTTCTAAGCGTCTGATGTGAACCACAGTGAAATGCAGTTGAATCACTCGTAAAGTGAGGTGACCTTTGAACTTTAGATTGTAGACTTCTCTTACTTAGATTTTTCATCAAGTGAGACTTTCATTAGATTGTCATCAAGCTTTGTCCCGTCAAACTGCTGATACACAGAGTTGGCAGAAACCGAAGAAGTGGATGTCTAAATGTAGCTTCTTGAAAACTGCTGTCATCCATGGTCAGAGGTTATCGTAGTGACCTCTTCTTCATGTTATTTGATGTTTTAGATGTTCACAACAAACTGCTTAACAAGATAGTAACAACAAAAAAAGTAACAAATATTTATCTATAAAAAAAAGTATACTGTTTAAATTAAACACTACAGAATGCAAACAATGTTTAGACAAACTATAAATGTCCCTTTGAAAAATATAAAAGGCATGCATCCAAATTGTCATTATTCACTTAATAAACATCTTTCTGGTCTAAAGTGCTGGAAGGGATGGATAGTGAGAGAAAACTTGATTCTTTTTTTAGACTTACAGATATGAGAACCATGTAGCTGAAAAGATATGTAGTGTTATAAACGTAATACATATATGAATTCCAAAAGCACAACTATTATTGCTGCTTGCAGTTTTCCCTCTTCTCTTTGGGTTTAGTGCGTCCTGATTTGTCCGTTTGCCGTTTTGTTGGAGGGATGAAATGTGGCTCCTCGAGGAAGTCACGCAGGCCGGGCTGCGACACAGGAAGTGGCTGACAGGTTGGACCTGCATCGAAAGGAAAAGGGTCTGCGTGTCCAGCCATTGTTTGCCGAGTTTCACTCTGAGCGAGACTCGTCCTGTTTACAGAACCTGTGTCGTGCCTCCTGGCCTGGAAGGTCGGGTCCAGCTCCTCTGCGATGTTTCTGACCTGCTGGGTCGGTCTGTGAATGTAACAGTTTGTAAGTCAGCAAGTTATGTCGATAAAAGATACATAGTAAAAGTACAGACATTACTGTAGGGACACTTACGGTAGAGTGGAGATGGGGCTGGGTGGCAGGGTCTCTGGGGAACAGTCCTCTGTGGGGGAGGGAAGTCCCTCTGAGTCAAGCCTCTCTCGTTGGACCTGAGGCAGCAGAAAGTCGAGTCTTACTCATTTAGCTGACAAAAAACACCAATACTAACAGAGAGCTCTCTATAAGTGTATATTCGACCCTCTACACCCCATGGTGATATGGATATGTAGGTCTGGATTTCACTTGAATCCAGAGAAGGATCTGAGTTCCTGTCAGACTCTGAAAGTTGACTAAGAAGACAAACTCAAATGTGTTGGATAACAAAATTCAGGGTTGCTGCTTATTAGTTAAAGCTTTCCTGATTTCATGTTGGACTGAATTGCTTTGATTCCCATTGGCCAATGTTTAAAAGCTGTTATGCATATTTTGCCAGTTGCATTGTAATAATTGTTTTTGCTCTTGCCCTCCATTCCCTGTATTTTATCAAAACATAATATGAACAACAGTGGGGATTTTAAAAAGTATTTAGACATGTCTCTTTTAACTTAAGACCTCTCACAGGTAAATGTAAGACATTTTAAGACATTTGAAGTCAAGTCGATTTCTTTCCCCCCCTTTTTAGGACACTAGCTTTTTAAGCGGTAAGTAACACCTTTAAGAGGTAAGTGTGAATCGATCTGGTGTAAAAAGCTCTAAATACTATCCAAACTGTATGACTTTGAGACCCTCTCAGCAGAACATGCATTTTTTGATGTCCTGAAAAACCCTCCTAACTCTAGAGATCTCATCTTTGAGTTTGTGTGTTTGTATTTCAGACCGTACTGTGAAGATCAGGGAGGCTTGGACAGAAGATTAGGCATTGATCTGTCTGAGGTTTTGTGGGATAGTAGTTTGTGTATGATACATTCTTGCTCTGTCAACAGTAGACACTAGCTGATTCAATTTTAGGCGGTCCACCGACTTCACTATTCTAAACACAGGTTGCCATACGTATGGAAAAACTCAGGGTCCAATCTGGCCATCTGGCACCCATTTCTTGCCCACTTGGACAAAGCTGTCGTGGGCTGAAAACTCACCTTCTTACCCCCACAGACCTCTTCTTAGAGACTTAATTTACTGCATATTTGAGTGTACTGAATGACTGACAGTTATGTAAGCAATTACAGTTTACCATTTATTTGATTCATTGTATGTGTATTTATGTACATGTCTGAGTCATGTGTGCTTGTTTGAATCATTGTCTGTTCATGTATTATTTTTCTAAATATGTATTTTTTTTATTTTTCTAAAAACTACAAATAAAATATTGAAAAAAAAAAAGTTCTTGATGAACCCTGTGATGTGCATTGATATTTACTCTCTGGATATTGAAACTGTTTTTCAGGGTTGATGACACATGTACCTGTCTGTCTTTCGCAGCTCTTCTGTTGTGATGACTCATCATGGCTCTGTGCTCGCGCCATGATTCAGGTCCTTCTAGCTCACGAGATCTACGCTTCGACTTGATTTCCTGCTTCTGCATAAAACGTGCAATTTCCTAGAGCACAAACACAACAATTCATCATTCAACATTTGAGTGTTACACTGAAGATTCAAGCATACTGAAGTCACTGCAGTACCTCATCCTGAGCTACTTGTGCCACTCTGAAGTCTCCCGCTGGCTGAGAACTTCGTGGAGAAGGATGGGAGAACTGGAATGAAAAGCAGCAACAGTCAGAAAAAAATACAGACTGCTTTTTTTTCAATTATTTTGCAACAATAAAGTTTTGTGTCCATTACCCTCCTCGACAGCTTTTTTTCCTCCTCCTGCAGTTTTCTTGCCAATTCTTCATCCCTCAGGACCTGCTGCAGCTCCCCCAGGTCCAGGCTTGCCTCGTCTGGATCGGGTTGCTGTGACGCTCCTGAAGGAGAGATTTGATCATGTCAAACAAAGGAACTGAAGTGTAATATGACGACAATAAGCATACGAAAAGTTCAAGATCATAAAACATGATCGGTCCAGAATCATTCGTGTGAACTGAAACAGAGGTTGGAAGACAAAAGGACTTTGAATTTGAATCACACCAAAAAGAGGAGAATATACAGCATGTAAAACGATGTTGATAGGTTTTGAAAGACACTCCATGCTACTTATTCTCTTTGACTAAAAAAAATGAAGAAGAAGAAGTTTAGAATAAAAGCACAAGATGATTATTTCAGGACAGATATAAACCAGTAACTGTTCCACTTCAGTAAGAGACCCAAAGCCACCACTAAAAAAATCTCTATTTGTCCAGATTAGACGATGATTGAGGGAATACGAGAGGAGCAGATGCACACAGAGAGGTGAGGAGCGCAGCTGTGGAAGCTTCCCCCTGCAGATTGGAGCTTGCTGCAGTTCTGGATGTTACCTGCTGCCATGTTTCTTGACCTCTCCCTGGTAGAGGCCACGCTGCTGCTCCTGAGACTCTGGCTACGCCTTGGGGCTCTGCGGTGGTGCCACTCTACTCTCCTCTCCATCTCCTGCTCCTCCTCAGAGCTTAACCTTTCTTCTATGGTACTGTGCCAATGCCTGCGTTGGCTTGTTGCCCTTTTGACCTCACAGCCATATGCAGTCCTCTCCCTCTCATCATCATATCTGTGCTCTTTAATCCTTCTACTGCCTCGCCTTTCTCTGTTATCAAAATAGGAACCTCTACTACTAATCTCAGAAGCCTCCCCGTCATGGTCCACTTTATAATGGTGCCTGTCTCTCTCTTCTCTCTGATCTCTCCCACTGTTCTCTCGGTATGACGATCTCCTCCTCTCCCTGATATCTCCATGGAAACTGTGCCTGGTGGTGGCAGCTCTCTGGAAGGCTCTCTGATGTGGTTGGGTGTCACTGTAGGAGGCCTCGCTCCCGTGAAGAACCTGACTGTTTCGTCTTTGAGGTATTATTTGAAGTGGCGCCCCGTTGCCGCCAAACTTCACAGGCACACCCCTCTCCAAGAGGACCTGGCCCAGCATCTCCCAGACGCTGCTGCTCTCACTCTGCAGCCTGTTCGAGCTCCTGCTGTCATCCCGAAAGCGGACATGTTTGTCAGGGTTCTCCCTAACGCTCCATGTTCTTGCCAAGTCTCTGTTGCTGTGTCTGCTCCTGTCATGTAGCCTGACGGATTCACTGCGGCTACATCGCCTTTCTCTTACCTCAACTAACCCCGTATCTCTATCCTGATCTCCGCTATGGCGACTCTTATACTCCGCTCTATGGTTTCTTTCCTCGTCCCAAATCCTAGACCCCCTCCTCTCTAGGTCACTATTTTTACTATAGTCATCATTGGACTCTCCTTTCTCCTCCTCCAAGCCTCTGAGCTCATCTGTGAAGCTTCTGTAGTTTCTCTCTTGTGGCTGATATAAAGATGCCCGCTGTCGTGGAGGTGCTGTGTTGAGTCTTTCCCTCAGACTCTGGGACAAGAGAGAGAGCTGCTCAGAGAAAACTGAGTCTGAGTCCTCTGACTCCTCACTCAAAGGCTCTCTCAATGTATTCCTTATTTCCCTAAAGGAATCTGTGTGTCCTTGATTTGACCATGGAGTTGTGTTTTTCTGAGCTGCTAACCCCCTGGGGGAGTCAGCCAGAGGCTCAGTAAAGTCTACATTGTCGTGAGAGGTAGAACATTGCCACCTGCTGGTGGTAGATGAGTACTGCTCGTCTCCTTGGTGAGAGAAGCCGAGTGTGTGCTGGTGAGGGGAAGGCAGAGCAGGATCGGAGGAGCTGCCTTTAGTAATGCCAAACATGCAAACACAAAAGCAGGGAACATGGGTGAGGCTACCAGCATTTACTCTACGACAAGTGTAGTTAATTACAACAAGGCAACACAACACATTACAAACGCATGTCACTCAAGAGTAACCTAAAACAATTTATATAAATGTTTTAGACACAAATGAGGCTTTCCAATGCATTTATATATGACAAAACAGACATGATGCTTAACTGACAACATAAAATACATGTTATGTGCATGCAGCTGATTCAGGACACAACACATTATGAAGATAATAAAATAGTAGAAGCTTTGTTAGGAATGTTTTGTTCATGCTGAACGACTGACTAATATCTAACAATGAATAGAAGGAGAGCAAAGCGTTGTTAGAGAGACCGTCAGCACGTCCAGAGAGGCTACAGTCCTCGTCTGACTGGTCCGAGGTTCAACTGATGATCCTGATGCTGTTTGGTGCCCGTCATCCCAAACTCTCTCACCCCACATTTCCTGTCTGCCTTCGGCTGTCATATCACCCAAAAAATCTGTAACAATAAAACAAACTGTAAAACTTTGACCTTACCTTCACTATGGCACTCCTGCCCTCTGCTGCTACTCCTGACTCTCTGCTTCTCCTCCTCCTGCAGACGTTTAGCTATTTCCTGTGGAAACACAACAGTACAGATTGTTTGTTTATATGCATGTTAAAATAAACGCAATAAGCAGCTTTGAGCATGCCCTGACGTATACAGACACATTTCATTTCCTGGTTTCATTTCAACTTCCTCTTACATGGCAAAAAAATCTAAACTTAAACTCATTACGGTACAAAACTAACAAACATGAAAATGTGTGTGCAGAGTTTTGAGGGTTTTCAAGCACATAAAGTCCCTTTAAAACATTTCAGAAGACATAAATTAAGAGAGATCTATTTTTTTCTGTTTCATTAAGATCTTTGCACCGCTTAGTGCTCTGGCCCTATTGAGTGATAAAACAGGATTTTAGTATTAAGGAAGATTTCAGAGAGATGAAGGTGTTCTGTAAAATAGTGGGAGAGGAATTGATAGATGATTAGTATTTTTTAGAGTTTGAGAGGAATTCACAACTAGATTTGAGTGACTGTTAAAACCCTTCAATCCTAACCTGAATTATTCTCCAACAATAGGGTCATATTTCTTTAAGTGACTCATTTTCTATACACTATTTTAGTTATCAAAGCAAATGAAGAATCTGGATAAAATCTTTACAAACAAGTCAAAACAAGCTCCAATGAATGTTTACTTCTTGTTACACCACTGCTGTGCAACCCTGAACTGCCACTAGTGGAAGTGTTTCTCAAAGACATCAAATAAACAGTTCTGAATGTATTCAACCAGCAGGTGGCAGCACTACTTAGGTTTTATAAAAAACGAAAGTAAGGTGAGAACTTTAATAACCCTGGAAACATTTTTTTTTTAAAGGCATAAAACACAATCTTCTAGAAATGTGTCATGATATAAAAAAGGCCAAGAAGAAGATTTAGCTTTTATCTTTGTTTTCTTTGACAATTCAGAAAATTGCTCTTAAACTGCTTAATACATTGACCCTCATCCCACTTTTGACCCCTAAACTACTAACATTGCTTTTACTTGATTAATATACTTATCAATACACAACAGGAGACCATGGAGATTTTTTTTTTGGTAGGAATTTTCATTCAACAACCACTGTCATTCAAGAGAAGGTTAAGCCAAATAAATGGCCTCTATTCATCATAGTCAGCTCTGGGTGGAAACATTTCAGGCTAAACCTTTCATCTCCTTCAGTCTGAACTCTGGAACAACAACAACAAAACAGAAGCAGGCCAGCCGACTGCTTCACTTGAAGTAACACCTTGTCAGTGGAGAATGCCTGCCTCTCACCAGAGCTGCTGCACAGTACTCTCTGCCCTCTAAATGAGACACCCCCGCTTCCCCACAGTGTGTTTCTGATGTTGTTCTTGAACAGGCCAGGAATAATAATGTTCTCTACATATCAGCAAATTTATAACAGTTAATTGTATGAAATCCCTCTGTGGGCAGCATTGGCAACATTAATCAACATAACTAAAGCTAACGCAGCTTCTTTAGCTTTGCAATCAGGGTGTGCGTGTGTGTGTGTGTGTGTCAGCTGCTTTGCAAGCATCAGCAGACAATTAGCAGCTAGCTACGGGAGGTTAGGTGTGGAGTGCCATAGGGATCTGGCATTTAAAAGAGCTCAGCCTGATGCCTTCTGTTCCTTAATTAAAGGCAGACTCTACAGGGAGGCAAATATTTGATCAACACCTCTGATCAGGCAGTCATTAAGGAAGGTAATCTAACAGGAGGGTAATAGTTTATTATTTCATCCCAACATTAACTCTCAAAAGAAATAATGACATCCATATTGAATAATTACTCACATCCTGTGCTGCATAACCTTACATGACTTTTTACCCAGTAGGTAAAAGCGGCCTCACCTTTAAACTTTGTGTCGACACCTGATGTTTGTTCCAACAGAGTTCAAACCAAACCTTTTTTATAATGATGAATGAACCCCCACAGCCTCCCTGACCTCACATCCTCCAAACAAGGAGCTTTTATAAGCCTGTTCAAGGCAGCCTCCTCTAAAAGGAAACTGCAGGGTAAAGGAAAATATCGTGCTGAAGCGGCTTTGTGAAGCAGACCGCTCCAGCTGGGGAGTTTAGTGGCAGAGTTGGCAGTTTTCACCAACAATGCTTTTCTTTCACTTTCTCTATTGGTGGCTAGTCTGATTTTATTTTCCTTGTAAAGTCACCCATATTCAGAAATGCACATAAATGATGCAAACATACACAGACATAAAAACATAGCATTTGAGGAGCTGAACTTCTGGGTTGACGTTGGAACAACACAGGAGATGTGATTGATGGAAACCATCTGGTTGCAACTTCCTGTTTGGGGTTCAGAATGAATTTTTTTTGGTATTTACAAAATGTTGGAGGCATCTTGTGCTGTGCAACAAATAAAGAGCAGGGAAAATGGATAACTTTGTTTTCAAAGCAACTAATACAAATGTAAAGATTGTTTAAATTGTTTTTGTCTACAAAAAGCAGATGCTGAATAAGATGAGAGAAGAATATTGTTCCTGATGATGTAAAGCATAAAAGAAAAACAGATGACAGTATTAGTTAAGCAAGGTCAGTTTCGCTAATAAGCACATCATAGGCCGAGGAGAATATTTTTGCAGACACAAGGTCCCACTGTAAACAATCTTAATAGACTGTAACTTGTTAAGAACAATACTGATGCTTGAGAATTTGACACAAAACTACAAAATGAAGACAGAAACAGAGCAAGGACTCATATCTCAGCAGTAATATATACATATGTAAATCTATAATTCTGAATTTAAAGATTAGTTATTTAACCGTAGTGGCCATGTCTTTAAGTTGACATTTAACTTGGAAAAAAAACCAAACAGGTTTAGCCCAACCAGTTTGGTAACCCGGATTACAGTGATAAACCATTTAAAGGGTAAGGGTAACCTCATAACGGCTGAGCCACTCTCTTGATTAAACGCTGTACGAAGATGTTGTTTTTACTCAACCTGCCTCTTACACAAAGTCTGAAACATCTTAAGTGCTCACATCTAGTAAGAATCAAGTACACACAAGACCTAGACCACAAAACCACAAAAGACATAGATTGAGCCATCATCCACATTGGTAGCTGACAGCTTGTGTCCCAGTTCAACAGCTGACTTTGTTCATACAGCTTTCTTACAGCTCAGCGGACACAGCAGAGGCACAGAGCAGCACTTTGCTGCAACCACCATTCATTATGGACCCAGATAGTCCTGAGAGAGGGAAAAGTGAACCATGTGATACTCCCTGACCTGCTGGTAACAGCCAGATAATTAAATGATACACAAGTATGTCCCGAGTGCCATATAACTCTATGAGGAGCCCCTGTGCTGATTGTGCAGAACTTCAAAGGATCATGCTGCTGCTAATTCAAGGTTGGTGCCTACTGTCATGATTGCCCTTTTATATTAGGACTATCTCAGGCTGCATACACCTGACACCTGACATCCTGTGTCAAGATGAATATGTTAGTTTATGAATGAATCCACTCCTCCAAGTCATGTAATATACTATAGTGGCAGCTTTTTTTTAACTCTCTAGTCTTCTAATCAACCTCAGACCAAATCTGAATTAGACTTTTTTGAAAGCCTTGTCCTTTCTAACCGTTTAAGAACACCTATATTTATTATAGTATAGAGTTTTTTAATCACATTTTTTTTTGCTCTTGCTTTTTTTATATATTTATCTAATATAAAATAATATTAGTTTGTGACAATTATGTAGACATGGGGGTTTGCGTGCCCCATGCACAGAGGCTGTTGTCCTCGAAGCCCAGGATCAAATCAGGTCTGTGGCTCCTTTTCTGCATGGCATTCCCCACACTCTCTCCCTGATTTATGACTCTATCCACTGTCCCAAAAAAACTAAAATCTAAATAAAATAGAATAAATAAATCATGTGGACATTGGTAATGATGGTCTAGCACTGCTTTTCTGTCTGTATTGGACTCAATCTGTTTGACCCCAGGTGTTGACGAGCCTACTCACCGCTTTAACCACACCCTGGACCTTGTTCAAGCGGATGATGTTGATGTGTATTTTCAGTAATAAAACATTCTCGTGTGCAAAAAGAAGAGAGTTTAACTTATCATTCCATTCTACAGTTTATCAATTAAAAACGTCTCTATGCATCATTGAAGCTTCATTTATATCTGCCATGGGTTAATAAGCTTTCTGTCTGCATGCCGACTGCAGGGTCGTTTCATTTGAAGTTAGAGTAAATAACAGAAGTAGTTTGTGCAACACCCTGAGTGAAAAGAAATAATGGCTTTACATCGGGACAGATGGGTGCAGATTTCAGAATTGAAAAGATGCATCACTTCCAGGTGTTTTGTAAGTCGATAATTAACGAGTAGATGAAGGTTCACGTGATGTCAGAACTGACCTTTGCCCCCTTTTTTTTTCAGTCAACTTACAAAAGGGAACTCCTTCAAATACAACTGATGTAATGTGATGATACATGCCATCAGAAAACTGAACTAAAGCCTAAACATTTTAAGATAGTTCCAATAATAATGAATGCAATAATAAATATGTAGACTGCTCAACACCTTTTCAGAGGAGTGCAACAACAAGTTACTCTGTGGCTTCACCAACAGACAGGCAATTCCTTTTTTGTGTGGTTTTATTGATCTAAATTTACATTTGTATGTGCTGAATGTTTCTGCTTTTTTATTGTATGTACGTAACGTTTAAAAGAAGCACCATATTTGTTGTACAGCTGTGCAATGATAATAAAGGCATTCTGATAGTGACCCTAAAGGGAGAGATCATGTGACCACCTGCACAGACTGAATGTCAACCCAGTGAGAAATCTTCCATCTAAATCTTAATACATTACATGGTTGAATTTAAACTGCATGTAGACATAATTAAACACATTTTGAGCTCACCTCATCGTAGAGCTCTCTCCTGTGAGTCTCCTGAGCACAGCGCTGGATCTCATCCTGAATTAAACGAGCATACTCGAAGTCTTGTGCCTCACTATGGATGTTCAAAGGATGAAAAAACATATGTTACAGATGCCACTACGAACAAATCATCAAAAAAAAAGAAAAGAAAAAGGAATATAAATCTATGAAGCAAATCTACAAGGAGTAAGTTAAGGGTACCTGCAGGATATGTAGTAGTATCATGTGTATAGTACAGCATTAACTTTGTAACATTGAATTTGTCAGCAGGAGTTACCTACAGTTGTCTGGAGGCCTGTCGGAGAGTTGCACTTTGATGCATCCGCTGCTCTTCCTCCTCATCCTGCAGCCTTTTAGCCACACGGATGTCGTTCTGGACTAGTTTGTTCTTCTGGATGTTGGTGGTGTAGTATTTTTCAACTATGAGGGAAAAAGTAGAGAAAGAGTTGGAGGGTTAACATTAATCAGTGTTTAATAATGAAGTACTATGTGACCTGGACTATTACTTCCAGTCTAAACCTGATGATTTTGTGTATTCATGCCTAAGCATTGTGTATGACAAGCTGGCCCTGAGGAATCCTAAAAAAACAAACTCCAAATAACAGCTCACTTTGTTTACTGTGGAAAGTCGCAAGGACATACCATACGACGGTTACAGACAAAAGTTAACCATTTAAAAAGTACAACATTCCTATGTTAGGCTTCCTGGTCTGGCTTGTTTGATCATGATAATTAAATAGTTTTTAGCATTTGGTATGTTTTACTATCTATGTATCATGTGTACTTATAGATTCTAAGTTTATTCATTAGCTAATTACTTTAAAAAAGTAACTTAAGGTTAAAAAAGCAGACCCACATGATACAAAGAGGTACACATGTAGGCCGTGGGCAGCTGCCATAGTAGCTTGACATTGTACTTACTTTCCTGTTCCTGCAGGTTGTGTGCCAACACTCCATCCTCCAGCACAGCAAAACACTGGCACACTGAAACCACAGAGGATAAAAACATCAATCGACATGAAAACATTACAAAGCTTTTAAATATGAAGGAGGGGGGATATGGAAGTTATAATTAATTATTTCAGCTTGGTGATTTCTAAAACGACAGAAAATATCCACAGTCTTAAATGGCAATGAATGGCTTCATCCAACAGCTGAGACATTTGAAAGCTTCAGGGAGCCAATATAGGAGACTTTTTGGAAACATGCGGCCTGATTGCTGTTTCATGACGGCTGTTTCTTTGACAATGTGGACAGAATGTCCCTCAAAACTATATAAAAAGAAACCACTCTCCACTCTGGCATGTATTCATTCCCTGTTAAATATATAAAAGGCTCTCTTAAAGTACTCATCATAGCAGGGTACCAGTGTTCCAGACAGACATGGAAGAGGCCACAATTTTATTGTCCTGTCTAAGTTAGAGTATGAAGCAGCAACAGAAGAACAGGTTGACCTCATTCTAAAAAAACAATAGTGTGACCTACTCTATTTGTTTGGTTTGTGCGTATACATGTCTGCATACTTCATATAATATGCTATCATGAGCACTAAAGACATGCTCGTTTAAATTGTTGTTGAAAAAATCTGAATAGATAGAGACACATTTTTTTCTTTAGTGCTTACTATGACTACCAAATGAAGATGCAAAGTTTAGGAACCACCTGCAACCATTTAAACCGAGCCTGTGAAGATGGTTCAAATGTATGCAGAGTGAAAACTGTAAGGCTTTTAAAAATCAAAAAGCTTTAAGTCAGAGCTCTCTGTACACCAGCTCAGTCTTTTCTCCATATTGAGCCATTTCGCAGCAAACTGAGTCTTCCCTATCCCACGATCCGTTAATCTGGCCACCTGCTGCTGGATACTCTCCTAAAAGATATCAGTTTCATGGCATTAACGCTATCCAACCTTGTTTGGTTTTGTCAAAGCACTGAGAAAAGACATAGACCTTTAACATAGACACAAGACCTTTAGACACAGTAAAAGAGTGTTCCTAAACATGAGAAGGCAAACAAAGGGATCGTCAACATAAGACACTTGAAACTGCTCTGTTTAGACCTGTATGCATTTTAAAACTCAAATCATGAGGTTTTAAGCACATTGAGTTTTGCATTACTCTCTGATCTGTATACTGCTCTTAATAGTTGAATCTTTAAACATGCCAAGTAGTCCTAAATGAGCCCCGGCAGTTTGCATGGACTGAAGCTTAGTGTGTATACAATCTGTTAAACAAACTCAAAAATCTACTTTAGAGAAAATAAACGCAGACAGTCATCAGCACGTTCAACCAGATCTCTACTTCCTCCATGTTTGCAGACACACACTTCACTGAGACCAGACCAGACTTCAACGATCTTTAGCCAGAGACATATCATTGCTGTTAATTTCCTACAATCGTTCCTCTAAATTCCAGGAGAAGGACAGAAAATGGTGTTGTAGAAGTGATTTAGCTCACTGTGGAGAGGAGAGCCTCCAGACTGAGGCCAGGCCTATTAAAAACACCAGTCCTGTAATAATCCTTCCACTGAGCGCATCAGAGGCCGTGGAGAGGACACTTATGTTTACACCCATGTGATTAATGCTTAGGATACTCAGGTATTCACACTATGAGTTGAAATGAATGTGACATGCTGTCTGTAATAAACCTGATACATTTTATACTGCTGCATTAAATGCCATATTTTCTGATGGTATCACCAAGTCTGTCACCTTATGGGACTCATTCAATTCAAATCAGGGTCCTGAAAATGCTATAAGACTAAATCAAAAGCCCTATTAAAGCCTACATTAAAACATAATTAATGAATTGAAAAAAAGTTGTATTTTAAACTTTGAATCAATGATATTAGCTTGAGGTTGCCAATGACAAATATTCCTGTCATCAATTGATTTGAAAGTTGTTTTCAATATCTTGACTGTTTATTCTTTTAATTGTTGAAGATCTGTGAAAAATGCTCAGCTCATCACATTCCTATTATGTTTTTCTAATTGCTTCTTTTCCTAAATTAAAAAAAAAGCTGCCAATATATAAAAAAAAAAAAATCGTATTTAAGTCCCTTGACAGCCGGAGCACTGCTGCTCACTAGCTTCCTACTTACCAGTATATATTCTAATTTGTTCTTTTTTTTTTTCACCTAAAACATCAAGAATCATTGCTTGTATGTGTAATCGACTCGGCCATAAACCTGATTTTGAATGAATGATTGAATGGCTGACAAACATGATAAACATAGCTGAACAACATGCAGCTCTAGTCAAAAGTTAAGAGACATTCATTCTTCATTTAGTTTTACTAAAATGGACTGGCTGGCTTAAAGTTTGTTTGTTTTTTCCAGTCTCTTTGTCAGAAGAAACATATGTAATGCAGGACCAGAAGACAAGCTAAGACCCTGGAAGTTAACTTACTGTCTGAAGTTTGGCTGGATGAGGCCATGGAAGATGAGAATGAATGTGAGGCCTCCAGATCCATTGTAAGAGTGATTTATCCAGTTTATGGTACAAGGTAAAGTATATCTGTGATAGCTAACTGAGAACAGACTAAACATCAAGCCTTCAACTTATCCCAGACTTAAAAGTTATGTCTGCTACCTTGAAGAGTTTGTGCTGTAGACAAAGTACATGTGGTTTTTTTTTTCTTCAGAGACACAAACATTGATCGCTATCTGTTTTCATATGCATATTTTCAAAATGCACAAGGTCCCCTTCCTCTTTATAATAAAACAACTCGAGCCTACTCTGAAATGTTGATTTTCAACATTTCGAGAACAGCTTCTCGGTTGATATAACAAGTCAAACTGAGGATTTCTTCTATTTGTTCAGATCTGTAAACAGGAAAATTTAAAAAAGTAGCGAAATTTAGGCGAGCTCAACCGTAAATCCCCAAACCAAAGAAAAGTGCCCTGTTTGGAATTATTCAGTGTATGTTTCTGTCTACATGGGCTAAACAGTCAAAAGGTCACCCAAACATAAATCACCCAGACAGCCACTAAGCCATCAAAAGTGTCCGTTTACACCAGAAATGACCACATAAGTCTACCCTGAGAGTAAGTCCATACCAAAGACAGACATGCATTACCACTTACACCTGTTGTACAGCTTAACAGACTATCCGCTAAACGGATCTCCCACCTGCCCTTATGCGTCCAGTCTGTCAATGAAGAGGGATTAGGTCAAAGGGTTGATTTTAATCCGACAGTTCAAAACATGAGTTTACGCCTAAATCCTACTTAAAAGCGGACCGAAAGGAAAGGAGGCAAATATAGAGGAAACTGTCAGGTCTGTCTGTGTGGGTGTGTCTGCATTGCGGGTTAACTTGTTTTTCCAAACTCCTTTAAACTACGTTCACATTACCCTTCTGGAGGCGGGACAAGGAGACTGTGTTTTTATAACTGCTGAACAGGTTTTGAGGGAGATGGTGTGGGGCGGGCCCAGGCCAAGTGTGTTTTCAAATATCTTGCTAGACTTCCACTATAAGCTTCTTAATAAGGGCACTGAGAGGTGCCTGTTGGGCCAGGTCTTTTTCTTAAGAGGATAGTAACACAAAGATGCAGGAGAAAACTGAAAATTGACTCTGACAACTCTAGAAGGGAAAGACTGTGTAAGAAAGAGTGCAAAAAAAAAAACAACAACTTGAAAATCTTCGAGGCTACCAAATGTGTAGCTCAGTATGCTCCCAAACCGTGTGTGCAGACTTTCCTTGCAGGAACAAAACTATAGGAAACCATGACCTATGCAACTCAAAGGCAAAACTAAGAGAATTATCTTGTCATTTATGACTTCCGCCCCTTTAAATATTTCAAATTACTGGTGGTCAAAAGAAGACTTCTGCTGCATGTACAACAAAATCAGAAAAGGGTATAATCTGTCTTTTAGTAAAACAGCTGAAAAAACCCACAAGCTTTTGAGAACTGACATCAAATCAAAATTATTCAGATTATCTCAGGCATCCAGCACAAGGGAGCAGCCGATCAAACACAGACAGAGATAGGTTTCTTTCATCTTCGCAGCCCCTTGGATAGCTGCAGAAGCGAGTGCCTGCCAAACAAAGAAACCGGCGAAAGGAGAAAATGACAAGGGTTCTATTTTCAGCCAAAATCCCCCACCGACCGCCCACACGCTGTCTCCCTCTCTTCTCTCTCCTCCTCTCTGGTCTGTTCTCTTTTCCAGCATGCTGCTTTTTTCGCACAAGATTTCACCACTAAGTGCGCGTTCATCCCACAGCTCTGTGTGTGTGATATAGACTAAGTGCACTGGACCAGCCAGCCCATGAATTGGACCAAACTGTCATGGAAAACAAAGAGCGGTGCGGGGCAATGGGACTCTGGGTCAGTTAGTGAGAGTGAAATTAGGAACAGGGGGGGGGGGTGAGGAAGGGGGAATTCCTCTGAGAGCTGCATTCCCTCCGTACATCAGGCTAAATCAAGAGCAGCCAGAGGAGGGACAAAACAGGAACTGATAAGGGGCAGTGAAAACAAAGAAAAGTTGACTGGGCCCAGAGTCTCAGATGGCGAGGAAAGTGGAGGAGAAGTGAGACACGAGGAACTGCTGCTCTTAGTGAAATTGAAACATAAACATCCACAATGGGGCATAAAATAAACGACCATAGTGCCACAGAGAGAGACATCAGCACAGTCTGATACATCTGTCTGGATAAAGTATATAATGAGCAGACAAAGCGACACTGTGCAGACATTTGGTTTCACACCAGTTGTGTCAATGAGCAGTTTATTGTGCTATAACTGGCTTGTGTGTGCCCCAGCCCCTGCTTGATTAGGCATAAAAATGCTAAATGGCACAGTGTGCCCTTTGTGTATGGAAACAAGAGTGGAGTGCTGAATTATCTCCTGTGATAAAAGACATGCAGACCTATTTCCATCCTGTTCATTAGTGTAGACATGCCAAGGCCCGAGTCAGCGGTCTACACCCAGGCCACGGCTTAGACATTCTTACCTGGGAATGTTTTCATACTGGCTGCATTAGTACGACCATGTCAAATTATTTAGCCATGCATGTGATTTTGTCAAGAGAAATTAATCTGTACCTACATTTTTTTTTTTTAACTTTTGGTTTATGCAGATGAATATTATTTGTTTAATTTAGCTCTTAAACTTGTTGTTTCAGTATCTGCATTTACCGATAAGTCCATTTATATTTGTATACCAAAGAAACCGACCTCTAAACAGAATGTCTCTTTTGGGTTTGTTCTGGGACTGTTTATATTGGATGCGCCTTAAGTTGAATTTTGAAAGTTAAAAAACAATAAACTTTTACTGAAGTCTTCCTCTCATGTGATAGCATTTCCTTCTCCAAATATCACAAACATCCATCTCATTACTTGCTCTTATCTGCGGCGCACCCAAAAAAAAACAACCCAAAAACAAGACTTGTCTGTGATGAGATCCATCTCAGCACTGCTTGAGGAAAACTCAAAAACACATTAAAAATAAAAAAAAAGCCAAAGCAATAAAGCAGACAGAAAAACAGCTGCAACTCTGTGTCAACATGGGAAAAAAGATTACAAAAGAAAGTTGTCACATGTTGTGTCTCATTCTACAACATGTCTGTCCTTAATATTTTCTCTATTTTAAGTGCCCATAGCTCAAACACTGGATCCCTGCTGCTCAGTAGGTGACTGACTCTGGACTCACTTTGGAAGTATTTGAAGACATACCCTGAATGAACCATGGTGCAGTCTTCACACACACATCTCTTACACTGGGATTAAAGTTTCTGTACATGCAGGAGGATTGAGCTTACCTTCTTCGACACGTGGAAGGTTGGTCTGGTCAATTTCCAGCTCTGCCATCACTGTCCCTCTTCTGTCAATATGACATAGTGATACACAAGACCCTGACACAAGAGAGGGAGCTGTGGGAGTTATCCAGATATTGAAATGGACATTAAAGGAAGTAAGAAAGTCTAAACCTCCAAGAAGAGAGGCTGTAATGTCTTTCAGATATAACAGCTTATTGGTGCATCTCGGTGATATTCACAAGTAAAGTAGTTGCTCAGAAAGTGAGGCAATGACAGTTAGCTAACAGCAGCTTAGCATGAAGTGGACTTTGTGGTTAAAGAAGTATCTGTCTCACAGTGGGTCAATTTGTTTTTTTTTCTGAGTGCAGAGTAAAAATATAAAGCCTACAAACATTAAGCCACTCCGTCTTTGTTTCACAAGCCTACCTGTTCGCAGCACGCTGCCCACACAGCCTGATATTCAACAAGTACCAAACAATGACAGCCAGGTGTCAACTTTAGTCGCTCCGCCGCACGCTTCCTCTCTCTCTCTCTCTCTCTCTCTCTCTCCCTCACTTTTCTTTCTTTTCTCTCTGTCCCCACAGTTTATCTAAAATGTCACCAACGTGCTTGACCGTTTCTAACGCCTCTTCGTTTGGTGTTAATCCTAAAGTGAAGCCGACGGGTTGTTGTCGTTGTTGTTGTTGTTGTTGTTGTTCATCAATGAAACAAAGCACCATCGACTCTTGATGGGAAGCCAGGGCGGACAAACTTAGCCCACGGTCTGTCGTTCCGGCTGCTTCTTCGGCAGCTCCTGTTCGGGGGGGGCGGTTAACGGCTGCTGCCTTCACGTGCTTCTTTCAGGCTCAGACATATCGCTGCCAAAACTTAATCACAACTCACGATGTCTGAAAGTAAAATCACTGACTTCACTGACAACAGAAGAAACCAAAACAAAAGAACGTTTTTATCACTGTAAAGGCCTACGTATTTAAAGAGTTCAAGGACCGATGTAGAGAGGGGTAGTAAAGCTGGTAATAATGTTAAAAGATCCGCCAGCTCAGGCCAAAAGGTTGAACTAATGGATTAAGTAGTTTATAGAAATCTTTGCATACATTTTTAAGCTTCCAGACAACAACAACACAATAGGCGCACAAATTTGTTTTTTTTAAACCCTTCCCACATAATATAAAAACTACAATGTCATACAGGCCCACGTACTAACTTTCGTGTTTGCAATATTTCTAACAGTTCTTGAAGGCAGCACTAAACCAGCTGGATTTTCCGTTCACTCAGTCTGCAGCATAAATGTCCAAAAATAAACGTGTTATATGCAGTTGTTTTTTTAATTTAAATGACAAAAATTGGGAAAATATGGCTAAAGGTTGAGAGATTCTTGGGAGACATTTTTTTTTAAAAAAGTGAGCATTTCGACAACAGTTTTAAAGTTTTATCTGCTTATTCTGTTGGAGTTATTCCCTGCAGATGAGCTCAAGAAAAGGCAGGGAAAATATAACTTGATTTCTGGGAATAAATAGCAATAAACAAACGTGTGCATCTTATTAACCTGGACAAAGCTGTGTTTTTTTATTTAGTGGGGCAGGGACAATTCTTCATCAAAAAACATAAAGGCTAGTTGTGTAATTTCAGTGCAGGGAAAGTGTTGCCTTCAAATAAATGTCTTGTAAATGTTGAAAAGGATGAGAATTTATAGGCTATTTTCGATTTGAAGGTGCCTTGCGCTGTGACTAATTCAATGTGCACTCTTTCAAACCTAAAAGACAAATACAGAGGGGGAGAGGAAACCAAGAAGACATCCCAGGAAGATTTTTTTTCTCCACTTGAGATCTATCAGTCTATTCATCGGATCCACGATGAAGAATTCACACAGAGAGCTTATGTGCTTAAAATGTATTGAGGTGCACTGCAAGTTTATTGCGGTTTTCAAGACATGATGTTGCCCCCTGCTGGTTATACTTATGTCATTTAGATCTTCACGAGGTCAAATATGATCAAGTCACAGAAACTTGTCGGGTCACATTACTGATAGTGTTTGTTTAACATACTTGGATCATGTTTGGCTGTTGTGTTGTATAAGGTAATTGTTTTTTTCCTTAGCAGATGTTGACACACCTTGTAGTTGTCTCCTGTCAGTGGGAATGTCAAAAGAAAACTAATAAATGACAAAGTGTTTAATCCATAGACTGTAAATGGGTTTAATCTGAAACATTTCTGTCATGTGCATGGTGCTACTTCAGTAGCCTACTAAATCAAATTATAATCCTCAAATAATAATAATAATAATAATAATGATAAATAATCTTCCTTAGTAAATGTTTATTTGTATAAAAGGTAGACTTCATGGTTTATAAGGAAGGATTTTCAGATTTTGCTCAGTGTTCATCTGACAGATGTAGCTGCATATATTGTGATTATTTTTCCTGGCAAAACAAATGATACACTCACATAATACAATGTGTTGCTGTGTTTGAAACCACCCACCAGGTGAGATCTTTTCAGACCAAGACACTCTTTGGCTCTTTCTATTTCAGTCAAACAACATGCATTTAAATAGATATACCTGCTCACATTCATATTTATTATTCCAGAAGCAAAATGTATTTGAGATGAAATGTTTTCCTTTGAAATGTTTTTATATACATATGTTTTAATGTTTGTAAAGTTATTCATTTATTTATTACTCTAGGGAATTAATTCAACTATCTAGTGTTCCAAAAACATTGTTAAATACACAGTTTCCCCTTCCAGTTCTTTTAAAACATGCTTTATGAATTTATGGACTTTTTACTACCACTCTGCTCTCTTTGTATTGATCCACACATAATGCATCTGAGGTAAGTGTAAAATATATATATTTTAATGGTTCTAAACACACGTGCCTTACAGATTTTATAGATTCCCCGTAAATTGTAAAGAGGACCTGTGTAAAGTGCAGAGGAGAAAACATTTATTTTAGACGGTTGAATAAAGAGCAGCGGCTGGACCTTGACTTTAACAGAATATAAATCCTAATATCTATGATATACAACAACACCTAATGGAGCGTCTGGCCCTCTGGTCGTAAAATTAAATGTCACTAGCGCTTGGTTGAGCCTCATTACCATACAAGGGTCTGAAAATTGACGTCACACTTCTAATAAAGATACAATTTACATACAGGAGGATAAAATATGACTTTGTCTATATCTTTGTAAATAGGTAAGCTCTTCTGACTCTGGACGACTAATAAAGTTGAGTTTTATGTCATGACTAAGAATAAGTGTGAAAAGTGTAAGCACAAATGTAGCGTTTAACAGAACAAGGCCTCTAAATAATGTGCCTGAATCAATCTGATTCAGTGACCCATGAAAAATTCTCTCTCTGCTGTCTTAAATTGATTTGAAATGTCAAGTGGCTTATAGGCTAAAAGGCCTTGAACATTTTAGCATTTCCACTGAAGCTCTGTGCCAGTAATTATGCTGTTTTATTAGGTTTTCTCCCCGCTTTGTAGGCAGCTCCAAATGTGTTTTCAGTTTTTCTCTGGGCTTTGAGACAAGAGGATTCAAATGGCCCGAGAGTTTAATGAACTGGTTGCATAAAAACATTAGTCACTTGGCTGCACAGTTTCCCCACCTGCTCCCCTGAGAGATGCGGCAGAGAGTGACATCTGAAACAACGGCTTCAGTCCCATTTACAAAGACAGTAAAACAGTCAATCGGTCCGAGGAGCTGCTAAAACATGACTGTGCCCTTGAAGCTCGGGCTGACGCTCTTGTCTTTTTATTGATCCTATAATTCACCTCTGACATCCTGTTGATTTATCACACTTAGAAAGGGACGGGATGGACGATATAACTGATGTGTTTAGCATGAAGGAGGGGTTCAACAGGCTAGTCCAGGAAGTATATAACCCAGTTAGGACCAACAGAGCATGAACAAGTCTCCTTTCCACCTGCAGAGCTCTGTGCGGGTCAGAACCTCGTCCAACATCAGCATCCTTCAGTGATGAAGTGCAACTATCTTCTGTCCTGGGCCTTCCTCCTCCTGGCTTCTGGTCCCCTGCTGGCCCACCCCATCACAGAATCTGCTGAGATGCCTTACCCGGGACCTGGTGAGTGAAAAATAACAACTCAATTTGAGCTAATTCAGTTTCTTGATTAGCTTCAAGTAATAAAACCTCATTTGTGAAGATTAATGGCAGGCAATTCCTTGATGTAATTGCTTTCGAGATGCGGTGTTGAACACTGATTGTTCTGCCAAAGTTCACAGATCATTGAGCATTAATGCAGGTTCCTCTGCTGTTAGAAAATATACCCAGCTTTCTGTTCAAGCAGTTTTAAAAACGGTGTTTTCATTAAATGCTGAAAATATTTGGGTTTTTGTGACCTGCCTGAGTATGAGCTTTGAGAGAACACTGCACAAAACATCTTATGGTAACATTCATGTTCAATATTGTACATGGTCCCTTGAAAGCTCCTGTGTGAGGAACATTCAGTTTGTGTTGGTTTTGGCGACCCCTCTGGACAAAGCCGGATCTATGAACACTTTGCTGATTTGTCCTATACATGTTCAATCAGTGACATTTTTCAAACAAAAACCTAATACTGCTTTCTTTAAACAGTCGTATCACTCTGTCACATTGTGTAGCTTTTACCATGGAAAACAAAAGGCTGTTTCTGCAGCATGCAGTCAATCACTTCAACTGACACCTCCCCCACAGCAGCAGTGTCAGGCATTCAAAATAATCAATTTTGTAGGTCTTGTTTGCTTTTGTAGGCCATTAAGAGGCATTAATATTAATTTGCGTCTGTTTCCAAACCAGCTGAAAACTCATCACAGTAGTTTTAAAAACAAAAATAGATATTGCCTTAAGTTTGGGTATGCGATTTTCGAGAATAAACCAAGAAATAGGGCTTGGTGATCAAGAAATCAAGTGAAGCACTGTGTGTAAGACTTTAACGTTATTGTCCCAAATGGGAAATTCTTCTTCAAAGCAATAATTGTTACAAATGTTAGATGTAAAAATAAATGTTACCCATTCAAAATGTACACTGTGAATCTATACATGTTCATTTTCTAACTTTGTGTGGTGCTGGTGGTTGTTTGGTTTGTCCTCAGTGTCCGTGGAGGAGCGAGGGGTCAGCTCTCTGGATGATCTGTCCCTCTCTGAGCAGACCTTCCCACTGCAGGATGCCAGTTTCAGATATCCCACATTGATGTCTGCAGAGATCAACAGAGATGGTGAGACACGCTCTTCTGCAATTGTTACAAGAAAACATATGTGTGTAATCATATCTGTGCATTGTTGAGGAGCAGGTGGTTGGGGGTCTTGATCACAACAGGTTAGCTTGAATTCTTAATGGAGTGTGAGTGCATGAGAAGAAACATGGCTTATTATCCTGTTAGTTCAAATCAGATTTATCAATTCACAGAATCATCTTATGTTTCTATTTCTTTTAGGTTCCAGAACGAGTGGCCTGCTCCCTCGGGGGATGAAAAGAGAGGTGGGTTATCTACAAATGTTATCCTTCAACAGCAAAATAAATGTGAAGCTACATACAATGAGCAAACGTCTTTATCCTGTCTTTTAGGTCCTTCTGGAGAAACAAAGTCTCTTAAATCCTTTCAGCCGTGTGCTCGGCATCCGGAAGCAGTTCAGGAAGAGAGGAGGCAACTCTGAGTGTTTCTGGAAGTACTGTGTTTAAAATCTGGAGATGGGCATTGATACTACACAGGAGACAGGGCTTGCACTAAAAAAAAAAAAATCTATACTGCACTCTTTGTAAGTACATGCAAAAAAAACAAAAAAAAAAACATGCATACTTATATTTAATGTGTGCATCAGGGTGCATGTACTCACACTTACTGTACATGACAGTATTTGCTAAAAAAAACAAAAAAAAACAATCTATCAGAGGTATGATTGAGACATTTTGCCTGAAGATATTAAGATGATTCATCAAGAAGACTTTGTGTTGTGTGATACTATATTTATGTTTCAATTTGTATGACCTGTTGTTAAAGGTAATAGAGCATTGTATGTTCAATAGAAATAAAGTTACATTCCAGACACTGTTTTTGCTCATAGTATTTCTTGATAAAAGGTGTTGGTCGGTTATTTCTTTGCAGAAACAGGAAACAAAAAGACGGGGCAAACTTTGTTCTCGAGTTTTCTTCATTTTTTCCTTTTTTTATTATTTTACAGCAGAAAGAATATAAAGCATTCAGAAAACATCTTCCATATTTTAAGGGCAATTCAAAACGTTTTGCATGGCTTCAGCAGCTGAAATCTCTTTTTTTTTTTAAATTTTAAACATATCCATCGAGTCAGTGACGCTTGAACATGCACAATTACAAAAATAAAACTTACAAACAAGAGAAGGGGAGAAAAGGGAGGAAAGCAAAACACATCAGGAGAACCAAGAGGAGATGAAACCTTAAGGATACAGGGTCGGGGAAGGGGGGGGGGAAATTGGGTCACATAACAGGGAAAGACAGAGAGAAAGACAGCTATAGAGGAGAGGAAAAAAGATCTAACACTAGTTCACATGCAAAGTGTCGAGGACCCACAGCTTTCTATCAAAGCAGGGATTTTTTTTCTCGGTTTGGATTTGATGAAAACGTGCAGTTCGGTAAAGGGTGCCATATAATTGCTGTCCATAAACTACTGAATGCTTGTCTTGCAATACTGGCATTTGCATAAGAGTAAGTCGACTACATGTGTCCAATCATTTTGAAACTTCACTAGGTCTATAGGTCTCCACAAAATAATTCTTTATTGCTCTGTGTCCACGAGTGGAATATGTTGTAAAACTGCTTCTGTTCTGTTGTCCTGATGTGCCTACCTTTCTCCGGTTTGGGTACTCGGGGAAAAAGAAGAGGAGGAAAGGCAGATTCCCAGGTCAATTCACAGAACGCCTTGAAAATTTATAACGCTAATGAAGAGTGCCTATCAGCTAACCTGTCATCCCATTAATAAATGGCAGTAAAAACAAGATTTGCAGGTGAACTTTTCATAAAACTACTCTCTTAATCTTAAATACCCTCTAGTCTGTGTCACTTAGATAAATTAGAGGCCAAAAGAACTGGCCTGAATTATACTATGATTTGACAGGATTCTATGATAAAAAGTCACATTATTTTTCTTAATGAGCTATATATAACAGGACCTTATTCCATGGCTCCTGTGGTATCTGCTTGCTCTATATTTCATATTCAATCATTTTAAATACTTTCGTGTTCCGGCTGTGAACTTGTCAGTACCATTTGAATTTCAACGTCTTCTGCCGTGAATCACGTGTCTGCTCTGTTTCCTCCTCCCCATTTTGGCACCCTGAGTAAAATACAGAAGGGAGGTGAATCAGTCCCTCAGTCTCGAGAAGAGCAAACGCTGCCCTCACGCTCGCGCTGTGTACAAATGAAACTGACACTTTGACATGTCTGCATGTGTGCTGCTGCTGTGTCTTGTGCATGTGTTTGTGTGTAAGGTGTGTCACTTTTAGGAAATACTTGCTGTACATACTTTCACAATTGTCTGCATCCTTGGTCTATCTGAGGTTGGGAGCACACTGATCAAATCTAAATGATACAAAAAAAAAAAAAAAAACGAAAGGAAAAAGTCTAAAAAGTTAGAGCTCGGTCTTAAAAAACAATCTTTTCGTCATGCCTTGCCATGAAAACATCAGTTGCAACTGATTACTCATCACTGGCTCGTTTGTAGGAGTTATTGTTTGCCCTCCGGTCACATGCCCTATGTCTTTTGGAATTCTGTGACAAGTCAATCCAACGTTCAAGTCTTTTTAACAAGTCTATCTGACTACCGATTCTAGGAAAATAAGCATGCTTTAGGTGCAGGTTCTGTCACCCAGTTAACTATTTTACCCATGCAAGCATAATAAATCCCTCTCCTTTTTGCCACCACGTTGCATCGGCTATGCACTCTAACAACAGACTAGAGGATGAATGCAAGGCAACAAACCCCAGTAGTGGCATTTTCTTAAAAGTGATTTTAACAAGCTGTCCCAGTAGAAAACAGAGCAGAAGGCAGAGAAAAAAAAACTAAAAGTAAAGCTTAGCATGTTGACAGGCTGTAGTGCTGGACTGATACCGGTGTGAACAGGGAATTTATCAGATTGTGGCCTTGGATCAGTGTAACCTGGTGGGAGGGGGGGGGGGGGGGGGGGGGATACAGAGGATACAGCACTGTATGTGTGTGTGTGGGGGTGACCATCACATTTCCTCAACCTCGGGTACATTGTGTGTATTCTGCACTATGCGTGATCAGGATATGAAGAGGCACTTTCTACATAAACACTCTGGAAATAATAAAAGTTGACATGGGAGGGGGAGGGGGGGGGACGACGACACAACAAAACAACCTGTCAGTCACAGAAATTAATGTGAGAATATGTAGCCTAAGAAACATGACAATACTTTAAAATAAAACTCAAGTTTTTCAGTGGCACTTGGCTGAATGATCAAATGTCATTACTTGGAAACAGAAATACTTTTGGGTTAGATTATATTATATAGGTATTAGGCAGCAACCAGCAGGCACCTCTAAAAAACAGCAGCTCGTGTGTTTTCTCTCTCTTTATATATCCAATGTACAAGAATTAGAATTATAAATGGCACAAGTGCACTGCTGTACACACTAGTTACTACAGTCTTTTTGGCTCATTTACCCTCCATGGATGCAACTTTTAAAACCGTTTTAGCACCTTTGACAGTCGGAAGAGTTCATTTTACTTTTTTTTTTTCAGCTGCTTGACAAAGAAATCCAGTCATGTACAGTTTGCCACACATCTTTTTCAACCAGAAATCTTTCTCTTTGTTCAATTTGACATTAAATATAATGTTTATTTAGACCCTAGCAGCCTTGATCAAGGAGTTCCTCTCTATTAAAACGTAGTGTGTTAGGGGAAAATCCTGTCGAGTTTACAGGGGTAAGCCAAGAATTGATAAATCAATTCTTGCTGCACATTTACATTTAAGGGGGGGATTAAATCGTTCTCTGGGACGGAGAGTTATCACGCTGACACCATGGGCAAGGCTGCTAAGATCAAAAAATCTCAACAACATATGACATTCCATTTGCAATGAAAACAATAAATCAAACTGTATTCAGTGATGGTCAAATGCTTCAGTTAATGTTGGAACAGTGGAGACATGAGAGACTTCAATGCTTTCTGCTTAAACATGACCCCCCCTCTGCAAACTGTGTACCCTATTGTTCGAGTGACTCGGCCAGTTGTGATCTTATGGTCTTCAGTGCTTGTGTATGATTATCTGTTCTGCAAAAATTAACTTAACTCTTCATCTTAAGCTATATAGCATTCACATATCTTGGCACCATTGGCAAAAAATTCTTGGTAGCCCAAAACGAACCAATAAAAAAAAAAAACAAAGAAAGAAAATGTAAACATAACTGTACTTGTTTTAAGATAATTTTGCAGACTTCTCCTAACTCTAAATACAGTATTTTTTTGTACTTTTTATATTGCAATAGTATCATGCTTTAGCAAAATGTTCTTCTTAAGAACAATCAAAATAAAATAAAATACTCTACTAGTGAAATAGTTTTAATTTTACAGAGCATAGCCACTACTGCTTTTGTTGTTTTTTTCCCTTTTGAATCTCGTCATACTTTTCATGCACATAGCTCATTTTTATCCCAGGTATTTACACTATTTACAAACAATACAACCATACTTCTTAGGCATTCAAACAAAACTATACAAATATTCTGTTTTTGTCTCATACCTGTTTTTGACCCATTTTTAATGAATAAAATAATATATTTCTAAAATACAATCCCCGTTGGGTAAATGTTTTTTTCCTACGTACTTTCAGCCTTCTTTATATACAGAAATCGCTCAATTGTCAAAAATATGGATTTGTCAAACCCCTATTTTGGGACAAGCTTAGGGACCCCTCAAAGAATCTCTAAGACGTCAAGGCAATGTATGTGATCTTCCCCTCAAAAGCCTTCACAGGCTCTGAAGTTCATTTAAAAAGAACATTAATAACCTGCATGACCAGAACCAGAACGAACCAAATAGGCGAGTTCTCTTCTCTTGTTCGCTTTCAGAGGAGCAATCAACCGAAACAAGCAACGTGGAGTGAGATCCAAAGAAACAAGACGATACATGGATAGTGTTACTCAGATGGTGATGAAGGGAGAGATGGAAACAAAAAGAAAATCAGAGGATAGGCTGAAAGACTGGACCATAAGCACACAAGCAAAGACTTTTCTTGCCAAGAAGTCATGCATTTTTCTTGGAAGGAATCAACAACATAGAGTCTGAAGATACAGATCACCATTACATTGGACATGATGGAACAAATACATCAGACGGTATGGAACAAATTCAAGTAAGAAAGTGACAATATTTACCATAAACCATATGGGTTTCCTTAAGAAATGGCAAAAAACAAATATCTTATCCCTCATCTGCTTCTGTATTGTTAAACCCCCGACTACATTCATTTGTAGCTCCACCCGAGTGGGCAGACTGGTGGGGTAGAGCACAGTGGGACAGTGTGAATTGTTGAGCTAAATTGAATCGTATCATCTACAGCTGTGGAAACAAGTGGATGTGTGGATCACCAATACATTTGGTAAAAAAAATCCTTCTTCAAATGAATCGATTGGTCACTTAAAAAACATGAAACACAATAAGAGCCCAGAGTGTTTCTGCATGGTCTCCCTATCCTCTGAGATCTTCTGCAGCAGCCTTAATTTGCATCCTCTCAGACATGTCCTGCCTTGGCTTCCTTTCCCATCTGAATCCTCTTCTTTTTCAAAAATAAGACAAAAGCAATCCATGAAAAAGTGCAAAAAATGCCATGAAGCAAATGTTCTGAACCCCCCCCACCCCGGCCCTTTGTAGTTTATATTCCCATTAGAAGTTGCCACTCTCCGACCAAAATCAAGTCAGTGAAAAGAAAAGATATGTGAAAAAAAGCTGTTGTACATGTTGCAGTAGTCCAGCCAGTAACACTGCTGTAGTAGTAATAATTGCAGTGCTTGCATTGATGTTTTTTTTTTTTTCATTTCTCTTGTAAAATGTCTCGGGTACAAACGAAAAAAGAAAAGAGGAGTCAGGAGAGTGATGTCACATCGTGAGGGGGCTCTTCTGAGGGGTCTCATGTTCCCTGGCCCTTTTCAATTCTTTCACCCTGGAACACAGACAGAGAACAGACGTCCATGAATACAAGCATTCATGGCTAAAGTTTCTGCTAACAAACTCATCAAGACACACATACACAGGCCTGACAGAGTCAGCCAATACTATCAGAACAATATCAAGACAGCCCAGATGATCAGGACATATGCTGCTGCTCTGTGAAAGAAAGAAGTTGGTCAGGACTGAACTGAACAAAAGGGGGATAATCATAGCACAATACAAAATCATTAACATATTACTCTATCAGGTTCAAGATTAAAAGCACTTTTAGGACATAATATATACAAGAGGCATTTAGTTTTGCAGTGCTCTGAACAATACAGCTGGGATATTTTAAATTAAATACAAATGATTCTTAAGTGATTAAGCTCATTTAAAAGTGACACTTGGCACCATGACACACTTTTCTACTCAAATTACATCATGTTGCCCTGCTGTCGCCCACCGGGAGGTGACTAACGTCTTTGATTATATTGCAAATAAAGACTATTATATAATGTTAAACTGTCCCGTAGCCATTAAATCAGATGAAAAAGTATGAATCATTGAACTGTTTGTCTGTGGCTCAGTGGTATATTCCCCGACTTAGAAACCAAAAGAACTGAGAAGTGTTTCCCGGCACAGCGGTCAAGGTTGAGAAAATCTCCCTTCATGTGAGAAAAAAGGAACTGATAATATTGAAACGTCATAGATGAGGTGACCGGAAGAATACTGTTATGAGTTCATAGACGAGACATGTCTCAAGTGTCTTTGCAAAAAAGCAGTCAGGCTGCCGGGTAGATCTTTATCCTAAGCTGATATTTATATATCAACCAACATCGTGTTATGGATTTAGCCTTACTCATGTTCTTAACAGAAACTTATGCACCTTTTATGTGCTGAAGAGTGGTGGACTGTGAAAATTCATGGTTAGATATATGTATGTATGTATGTATGTATCTGTATGTATCTCTGTGAGTGAGTGTGTGTGTGTGTGTGTGTGTGTGTGTGTGTGTGTTTGCTGCATCGTGTCACACTGAGCTCTCTGGAGATTTGAATCCATTAAAGCGGTGGTTTATTCCCAATGGATGGAAGACACCACTGTTTGTTTTTCACTGTGACCTACATGCCCGTCAAAGTGTCCTGACCTATATCACGACTTGAAAGACACACCCTCTGTGACACACATGTTAATACTTTTTAAACAGAGTAAAGGGTATATGTTGAAACAAAGGTTAAATATTTGAGAAAATGTGCAAAGGCTCAAATGTCAATTTATGCTTTTCTGAGCTTTTTCCCAGCGATGTATATTTTTCAAGATATCATGATGTATTTATTTCTTTATTAGAACCAGTGGTTATATTCCCTTAAACAGTTTGACATAGTTTCATTAAATGAAAAAACAAGAGCGTTAATTCCCCCTCTCAGTCTGTCGAGTGGCAAGAAATGGACACACAGCCAATCGGACGGACAGACAACTACTTGAGAAACAGCAGGTCCATAGCATGCCTAAAGGTAGAGCAAGGCCCATAGTTGTCACCACTTGACATGCAGCAGAATAAAACATGATTGAAACAAAGCCTCCTGTTTTCTCAAAATGACTATCTGCACATCCACACAAAACTGAAAAAAAAAGGAAATTCCAAGAAGAGAAAGACAGAGATAAAAAAGAGTCAGAGAAGTGCCTGTTAAGTGTTGCAGTGACATCATCATTCATAAGCATTTTGTTAGTTTGAGATATATTCTGCACTAAAATCTGAGCTTCTCAGTCCACCTGTGGCTCCAGTCGGCAGCCTTCATGCAAGCAGGCATCAAGCAACAGTGATGGAGAAGGAGGGAGGGTGGTTGAAGGGGTGGGAGAGACAGAGAGCAAAAGAGAAAATGAGAGTGAGAGTGAAAGAAAGAAAGAAAGCAAGAAGGAAGAAGAGAAAGTGAAGGCCAAGACTTCAAGAGGGGATAATTGTTTTAATAAAGAGAGAGAGAATGACAGAACAAGGGAGAGATAAGAAGGAGAAAGAGGCATAAGGAATAATAGGAGAGAAAGAAAGAAAAGAGAGAGAGAGAGAGAGAGAGAGAGAGAGAGAGAGAGAGGCACGAACTGAGTTGCTGAGGCTGCACTCACCCGCTTGAACAGTCTATGGTCCATCAAGGGGCTTGGCATAAACAGCAAAACAATACCAGACAGCTATTAGCACACAGTAGGCACTGTGAGGGAGGGGGCGAGGACAGGTGGGGAACCAAATACAGTGAGGGGAAGGAGGGGTGGAGCTTAGGTGTAGGAGACATTTCTGACCACCCAATTTGTCCAGCAACAATGTAATTCAGACACACAACAGGAGTAAAAAGAACAAGTGAGACATGGACGAGAGTATGAAACTAATGGTAGTGCTTACTTCCTACTTAATTATTAGCTCATTGAAACGTCACTTTTTTTTTTGAGCCCTTGCACTAAACATAAAGCTTTATCCACCCTATGTTGATTAAAGTGAGTACATATAAATGAGTGTGTTATGTGTTTGTTTGTTTGTTTGTGTATTAGGGCTGTGCTCCAAAAAAATCCATGTCCCAATATATCGTCATGTTCTCCTTGCAAACACATGTATCGACGCAGATGTTACAGAATCGATATGGCTGAAGACCATAGCCACAGCTCTGGGATTAACATATTGTGTATTACGTATTTCTAGGATCTCTGAGGACCTGAATTGAATTGTTTTAAATTGCAGGATTATTCTCAACAGTAAAAAACAGCTGTTGTAGTGAATTCTGTGTACAACATTTTCCTTAACCAACGTATATCACGATATGTATCGTATCGTGGCCTCTGTATCGTGATATGTATCGTATCATGGGGTTGTGGGAAAAACCCAGCCCAAATGTGTATGTAGATTAAAGTGTGTACATTTCAACGAGTGTGATGTGTGCATGTGTATGAGTCAGTGTTTGGGTTTACCTGTGACGGCAGCGACGTAGGAACCTCATGATCTTCCTGGCAGCCTGATCCTGCCTCTTTGTGAGCAGACTACCTCTGCAAAACAACAGACAGATATGACAGAGTTCATTTTCTAAAAGCAATACTTGAAAACTGGAATGAATGATCTCACTGTGAATTCATCCCTTATCCTTTGGGGATCTCTGCATTGCAGATTATTCATAAAATGGTAGAATCTGTACACTGGGGTTTAGATCTTCAGCATGGCGTTGACAACAGATGAAAAGACGTTACTCTGGAGTATGTCATGGACCGAGAAATGACAGCATTTACAGTAAAGGAAGTCTTGCCAGGAAGTCGTTACGCCCTAACCACTGGCTGTACTGAAGTCAAAGAGAAATACTTTACCAGAGGCAAATATCTGAGACTATGATAGATGATGATTGCTGATGGGTTACAAGATTAATCTTGTAGTCATATTTCAGAACTTACTGGAATCAATCTTAAAGATGAAAATCCCAAACTAAAGCTAACTACTCTTTTCTAAGATCCCTCCGTAAAGTCTCTTCCTTTTGTCATTCTGAATACTGATTCCAACCCTCATCCTGTGTTTTTGTACCTTTTTTTTGAACAAATTCTAATAAATAGAGTTTAAAAAAAAAAAGATTATAGGAACTGATTATGATGGTTGGGCGTACTGGTAACAACATTCATAGAGAAGGTTATTGGTATGAAAGCCATACATAGGTGTAGGGTAATAACAAATGCTACTCTTCAAACAGATCCCATCTGCATATTCCTTTGTTTGTTTGAACCTTTAACATCTACATAGCACAGTGGTTTCCAAACTCTTTCTGCAAGGCCCTCCTTCAGCAGATATCAACATACACTGAACACAATGTCAGTCACGCTCTTTGCTAATAAATTTCTACATTTGTAGAATTGATCTCAAACACCGGCTGCAAAAAGTAGAGAAAAGCAACTTCAGTGTGACAACAATCTGAAAAAACTAACACGCCACTTTTAAAGAAGACGCAATTAAAAGCGATGCTGCAACATGACACTTCCAAATTTGTGACGTTTGGTGTAAAGTCGATTTATTATCAGCATTACCTTTACCTGGAAGTCCTCTCACAAATTTTTGCCATGCTTTGCTAGCAGTGAAAAAGTGTGTGCATTGTTATTGTTAAGCCTTGCCGGGCCCCCCCTCTAGCGGTCCCAGGGCCCCCCTCTAGGGGTCCCAGGGCCCACTTAGGGAACCACTGCCATAGCACATTAACCCCACATTGTCTTTGTGTTTTTAAGGTTTAACTGCACACTCAATTGTTCATATGTATTCTCCATACTTGCGCAGTTTGACTATTGCCTAATCTCCGTTCCTGTCACATTCCCTGAGTCAGTGTGTGACAGCTAAGCTTATTCCAGTAATTGTCCAGTATGTGGCCGGTTGCCTACCTCAGTTTGTGCTGCACCAGGGCAGCAGCAGCCCCGCGGTGGTGGGGCTTCAGTCTGCCAAACTCCTTATAGCTGCGGTAGTATTGCTGAATGAGCACGGCAGCCCTCCTGCTCTGCTGGAACTTCTTCTGTTCGTGGTAACTGCGGAATTTACTCTGGATAAGGATGGCGGCCTGCGTCATCTTCTTATAAAGTGCATACTGTGCCAAAAAGAACAAAGCAATGTGTGAATACTTTATTTGCTTAGTGATACGGCTTCACACTGTAGGTGAGGAAAACAAGCCAGCGTATGGCACTGAATTCAGCAGCTGGTAGTTAAGAAACATTTACCTTCAAGGCTATCCATGTTAGCTTGTAAACAGAAACAGAGAAAGGTTGTGAATGATGCACTAACATACTCCTACATTCTCAAAAACTTGCTCATGTGAATATCTTCCTTCAAAAAGACTAAGATTCACTCTAATTACAAAAGGAACTATATCTATAATCACTTTTTAGATGTGACCAAGTCAGAACAACTTCAGTGTGTTGGTGGTGTCTACCTGTTTGTATTTCTTGTAGCAACGTTGAATAACGGCAGCAGCTACTTCCTGTTGCTCTCGGAGCGGCCGTCCCTGTTGGAGAGTACAGTGGGACAGATCAGAGGTCAGTTGAACTTTTATTTTGCCACAAAGGACATTAGTGGCTCTGTCAAGTGTCCCTGGATCTCCTGGTGAACCTGGCAAATGTCCAGCGCTGGTAAACTGGCTCCAAGAGAGACTGTTGTCCATCTTAGCATCAGTTGGCAGACAGACATAACAGATGACTGTGGACGACAGCATACATTTTGTAATATGAAAACTCATTAAAAGTCGCTGTGGGGTGGAGAGCGAGTTGAGGAATGGGATAGGGCAGGGGGAAAGGACTGGTGTATATAGAGCTAGTTAAAAACAGGCAGCAGCAGGCTCCATACAGCTTACTAAAAATAGAGATAAAGAGACGAATAGAGAGGAAGACAACATAAGCTTTATTTTATCTAACTGCAGCAGGGATACAGGGGACAGTGCAGTGTCGTTCCTCTAAGCAAGGCCATGCTCTGCTCAAGGCAGCTTCCCATGCTGAAACCACAGGGACGTATTTTGAAATATTTTTGTTTTGTTGTTATGTGTATATGAGCACAGGAACAGAGAATAAGACAGAGGTAGATTTAGAAAAATGATAAGAACAGTGTAATCCCCAAACAAAAAATAATCATAAACAGTCTCACAATCCCAAACCTTACTGCAAAATCAGAGCTCCATAGCTTGGAACAATATAAAGTGAACCCTTCAGCAACTTTCAACAAAACTGGTTTATGATACCAGTACTAAACTTCCAACCCTGTGACTGCAGGCTGCAGTGCACACAGCATTTGGCACCTGAGCGTCAGGCCTGTACCTTGTACTTGCGGAAGGCAGTTTGGACTAGGCGGGCAGCTTCATACAGCTCTCTCTGCTCAGGATCTGACAGAGTCAGCTGGGCCAGGTCTCGCTCCACCTTGCTGTTGGAGGCATTGATGAACTCACTCCAGTCAGCTGGAGATGGGAGTGTAGACCTCTCCAAGGGACCTTCCCTCAGCGGAGACCCCCCAGGACTGAGGCTGGGGTTGGATGATGGGGTCAGGGGTTCATTATACAGAGATCTAAGGAAAGAAGATGAGAGAAATATTAACTTTCTTTCAACCCCTCATCTTCATACGTGTGTCTAGTGTATGAATGCAATTGGCAGAAAATTTGAAAATTTTAATGAATCAGTCCATTTACAAATTCACATTCTTTTTATGTTCTTTGGTACAGTGCTAGTCAAAAATACTTTTCTACTTAATGCAAATGGAAAACTGTGGTAGTAACGATTAAAAATAAACAACTGCCAGACAAAGAAAGTTACCCTGAGCCAATGGCTGAGAAGCAAAAACAACCACCTGTTTTTTACACATACATCCTATTGGATTACAATATTAAAGATCCAAAGTGATTAATATCCTATTTCAACATGGCATACTGTTTATGAAATCTACAAGGCTAGTCAATCTTAAAATACAACATTACTGTATATTTTAAATTGCCATTATAAAGTACAAGTGCATGTTGAAGTAGCCTTTGCAACAATACCATGCTGCACAGGAAATAAAAGATGAATACCTAATGCAGTAGGGTACACACATACTGCACACAAAGCCACATGTAGCTGTACAATATCTGCTTTCCCTGCTCCAAAAGTGCTCCTCACCGTAGGTGTATAATGCTCGGCAGCTGCTCCACATCTCCCAGGTAGTTTGCCAGCCAGTTCATGGTGTTGCTGACCCCTGACGTGTCTAATGGCGCAGAGTCTGCAGCACTGAAGTTCTCCCTTTTTATTCTCTCTGGCGTTGCTTCAATTATGTGCTCCGCCAGAGTCATCATGTTTACCTGTTTGTTTGGACATAGAAGGAAGAGTGATGACACACCCTCTCAATGTTAAACATTAAATACAGCTGTGGGGCTACCTTTCCTAGTGACAATACATGATTCAGACATGCACACTGGGCTTCCCCTTTAGCCCTGTGACAAATGTTGCCTTAAACGCCAATGGAGAGGGTAATAATGACAAGAGTGATCAGGTTGGAGGCTAACATTTCTAATCCGGCACTTCATCCGTTGAAGGAGTAGTTAGACTGAGATGGATGACTGGAAGGATCCCTTGGCTATGGAAGTGGATCAATAGAGAGAGTTTATTATGCAGTGATGGTCATCGACAGAGTGCCAGGTTGGCCTGGTGAATGCCGCCTACCCAGTGCAGGAGGCGGACATTAAAGAAGTGGCATGGTACTGTAGGGTTGTATTTAAGTCTTAAATTGCCAGGCTGTTGTCACTGGTGACAGGTTGGTTCTTATGTATGCTTTTTCAAAAGTGGTGACCATAAATATCCATACTGTTTCCTCACTCTGAAAATATCTCTTTAACTTAAGATGTATACACCAAGTGCATTACATGTTATGCAAGTTATTTGCATCTTCAAAAAAAAAAAGTTCTTAAAAGGCAGCAATCATTCTAGAGGTATTTTAACTTGAGTTTTGTGTTCCCATGAGACATGCTGTATATTATGATATACAATTTCCGCAATGCAAGCATTTGAATAAAAAGCAAAAGGTTTTAGGTCATATTTTTAAACGTTGATTTGTGGCTGTACTAGGATCTACGTTTGCTTCTTTAGCTGACTGAGGACGCAGCTGGGTTTTCTATTCTCACCTGCAAGTCATCCATCTGAGTGAGACAGTCCTGGTTCTCCAGATCTTCCCGATAGGATAACAGTTCTGCATCAGCCATTTCTCTGTCTGCCATCACCAGCATGCCGAGCTGTTCCCTCTGTCGTAACCGGTTGACCAGTTTCTCCTTCCCCAAGCTGCTGCTTCCACTGACCCCCAGCGCCTTCCTCCCCAAGCCACTGCTGGAGAAACTCTCTCTGGAGCTCCATCTGGTCGTCCCCGTACTGCTTCCTGTAGACAGGCTCTTGTCTGAGCTCAAGCCTTCTGAGGACAGGCTCTTGGGGCTAGAGGACAGCTTGTGGAGCTGTTGCTGCTCCAGGCTCAGAGGAACAGACATGGCCTTGTCGGGCCGAGTCTGAAACAGTTCTGGGTTGGGTTTGTGTTTCTTAGCTAGCGGGAGATCTCTTTGGCCCTCTGTGCTGTAGTAGTTGGAGGGTTCTGACCTCGGCCGTCTCAAATCTGGAAGAATCACAATATGTAACAATTATCATCAGACTGACTGGTTCTCCTTCAAGTGTGGAGTAAAAGATGTACATAAAAAATAATTGTACTGGCCTGGATTGAGGCTTGTGGTGCTGGATGTGGTTGTAGTTGTAGCAGGACCTCCTTTCTTGCCGCTGGGTGCTTGGGTGTTATTTGCCCAGCTGACCATCCAGCTGTCTGTGGTAGGGGTGTCAGGGTTTGGGGAGAACGACATGCGGGTTGTGGGTGGTAGAGGGGCTGGTGGCTGCTGCTCTTCTCTTTGTAGCTGCTCCAGGCATTCAGCCAGTTTGGTATGGCCCCGAGAACGGGCAATAGAGAGGGGTAATCGGCCCAGAGAATCAGGGATAGCTAGTGCACGTCTGTCCCATTTATACAGGACCACCGCTGCCTCCAGGTGACCCAGCGCACATGCCCACATCTGGATGGCAGACAGATGAGCAGAAAGGAGCAGATAAGAAAAACAGAGTTACAAACAGCCACTAAGACAAAGTTCGTACTCAAGGCACGAGGCATGAGGTTCTTTGTGCTGCGTTATACTATTTTAGGGCAGACAAAAAAAGTTTGATTGCATCTTCTGTCTTTCTTGCACTGGTAAAAAACATAAAACACTTTCACATCAAATTGATCAATTCTTGAGGGCCTAAACTTTCTACTTCTTTCAAAACAATAGGTATCATTGGACCAGACTGTTTAAAACGCTTAAATAACCACCAGCACGCCACAAATCACACAAAGCTAGGACGTGATAACTTCAGCTCTCTTACCAAAGGTGTGCAGGAGAAGTGATCTACATTTAGAGGGTCCACTTCTAACTCCAAATCAATACTATCAGCGTGCTTGGTGCTGTACAGAAGAGAGAAAACAATTAGCGTCTCACAGTTATTTACTGTTAGGGCACACTAATTACAAACCAAAGCCCCATTATAGGGCATGTCGAGTATTTTGCACTCACCGCCACTTGATGAGTGTCTGGATGAGGGTGGCATAGCCCTGGCCTGCAGCCAGGTGAAGGAGCGTCATGCCTCGGAAGGTCTTGGAGTGGATTAAATGTTTGGATTTGGCCCAACAAGCTCTGCTCATCATCTTCTCACAGACCACCACAACACGGCTCTCGAAGGAGCTGCTGGCCTGCAACTGGCCCGATACACACTCACATACCCAAGAGAGGAAATTGTTAATTGTTGTTCTAAATGCCTCTTAACAACAACAAATCACTCAATTCTGTTCAGTGTCAATCAACAGAAAAAGAAAACGTGATGCTTGATTGGTTCTGTCACATGTTCAATGATACACACACAACATATGAGCAACGTGATGTGGCTTTTACCTGTGACTGGCTGTTGTTGCCTCCCCCTCCACCTCCTCCGGCGCCTCCCCCTCCTCCCCCCCCTGTTCCTCCCCCACCTCCGCCACTCCCTGCACCGCTCTGCTGCTGGTGGCTGGCCATCTCCGCCATCCTCCTCTCCATCTGCTCCAAGCGCTCCAGGATAGACATTCTGAACTGGTTATCTGGGATAATAGTGGGACACAGAGGGAACACATCAGCACACAAGGAACATCCAGTGTGCAGAAAAAATGTCTTTCTTTGCACAAACAACAACCCTGTGTTCTGACAAGACAAATTATTACACAGTATGCACCACGAGGTGCACCAAATATGTTGCTCTGAGTCACAGATATCTGGGGCTTGACTTATTGAGGCATACATTTTTTAGGAACAAATTAAAAGTCTATTTCTGAGATACTGCAAAGCTGATGTCAAGTTAATATCCTAATTTCAGATGTGACACTGAGCCCTTATAATCATTATAAATCTCCCCATAATGTGAAAGAAAACAATAGCATCAATCATTAACTTCATCAAAAACAATTGGCTTTACTAAAATTACCTCCAAAGCCACATCAATCATTTGCTAATGGCTGCCATCACTAAACTCCTGCCTCCATCCCTCCTGCAGCACTCAAACACAGCCCCAGCAGTCTTATATGGGTCGAACGATCAGCCAATGAGTGGGGACCTGTTAAATGTGTCCACCCTTTCACAAAGGGCTTCAGTCATGCTCCAAGGGGGAATGTACATCTGAAGGCCCTCTCCAGCTGATTAAGTACATACTATTATGGCCAAGGAGTCACAGTCTGCCCCCATTCCATGTGCATGTATGGTAGGAGGACTAAGAAGCTGTAAGTACACAATCAATCATGACTTACACCTCTCCAGAGTCTTTGAAAAAATCAGTTTTTCCATACATTAAGATGAATGGAGGCGTATAAGACCTCAGAGCACTACATGCTGTTTGGGCGGCAAATTATTATTTTTTTTCCCACTGTGACAGTAAGAGTAGTTTTAGGAGGTGTTATTTTTCTATTCTAAGTTTTCAGCATTGCTTGGGAAATAGTACGTTATTTTTCTTCATTAACAAACTGGCTCAGAAAATGTAAGAAGGCGGGAGTCTATGCCAGAGACAAGATCCAACAAGTGAGATCAAATTATTGGTTTAAACAAATCATAAGACAATAATGTAGGATGGATGCCAGTTGAAAGAAGGAAGGGGAAAAACACGGGCCAGTTTAAGTCCAAGGGCTTAGGTGAGTCCAATAAGCTAAAGAGCCTATTAATCCTGATCCTTTAACTACTATAGAAACTGAATTTGAGTTACTGATATCAAAACCTATCAAACACAAAAAACACTGCAATTTAAACCTGTTACAATAATTGCTTTAAGACATTTAAGAAACCCCCTAAAAACACTCATCTATCAACACCTGTCAGAGTTACTGCACTCAAACACACATACACACAAAACCACACACACAAAGTATGCCGTGTGCAGACAGTGAAATGGGATGGGCACAGGGAGCCCACTGCAGCAGGGAGTATAGAAGACTGCATTAGCATTCCCCATTTAGCCACTATGAGGCCGTTTCTGTGGCAACCTGCTGCCGAGCGGTAACTAGGCGACAGGAACATGGCTGTGTCTGTATGGTCTGCCTGCGTGCTATTGGCTTATTGATGAAGGGGAGGAGAAGGACTCCAGGAAAAAGAAAAGAAAAACGGAGCGACAAAGACAAACAATGAAAAAAATAGAGTCCATAAATCTTCTGTCCTGTGCTTTTGTGTACTCGGCCTACTCTCTTTTTACGGTGTTGACGCCGCAGGTAGGGACCTAATGACTCTAAGTGGGGAGTCTTCACAGCACGACCTGGTGACATTTGTGCTTTACGGTAGCTTGGCAGTTATGGCGCTCCATGGAGAGCAACTGTCACAGTAAGACCTCCTATAAGCCACAGGAAAAGAGGTCAAGTAAGTGCTATCATTGGACAGAAAAACATAATGTCACAGGCGGCTAAATTACTGCTCTCAGTGACAACATGGTGCACTGTGAATAATGGACTTAGAGGACAACACTGAGGTCTCTGACTCCGATCCCTGTCTACATGGGCCTGCTGTCAGATCAACAGAGTGTTTGCAGGATCCATCTTTAACTGTATCAACACTCTGACTTGTGAAAACGGGCGAGGTGAAGACTTGAGAGCTCGTTCAAGACAGAGTCCCCGAGTCAGAAGAGGAGTCAGAGGTGTGAGATAGGTCACAGCACTACAACCTGACTCTGTACAAGGATATGCTCCCCCCTCTCTTTTGGCTGACATGGGGGGAAAGACTTAGACAGAGGGATGGAGAGAGAGAGAGAGAGAGAGAGGGGATAGTTAGCGGTAGGCTGACATGTCTTTGTTCAGACCCAGTGCTGCAGTGTGCTGCAGTGCAGATGATGTCATCTCCACCTGCTGCCTGCTGCTCCAAATGCGATACACGTCCACTGCAGAGGGAGGATGGGGGGAGAGACGAGTGGGAGGGCAGAGGGAGGATACGTGGAAGGGGAGCAGCCAAACAGAACTGTAATAACACGGTGACGCTGCAGACGCCCTCCCACTTCTCTGGTTTACTCCCTTGTGACGGTGTGTGGCGGCAGTCGTGGTCACTCTCACACATGTAGAGCAGACTGTGACATGCTATTTAAAAAAAATCAATGGGCACAAGATGAGGTAGAAGACTATTTTTTTATATTTACAACACCCGGACGGCAGTTGATTAGACGATTTAAATCTAAACTTCCAGCTGTCATGACCAAAATATGCCTTCTAAAACCAGACCAAGTCCAGTTTCCCCACTGGTGGAGATGTAATGTACTCTCCACTTCGCTTTCTGTGCGGCTTCTCCCTGCAGGATTTGAACCTTTGCTAACTATCCAAGGAATATTAGATATGAAGAATCCAAAAGGAAGGGAGAAATCTTCCCATTCCATAGCAAAAACATTCACTTATCTTCCTGTTTTATCAATTCGCTCAAACTTCCATCTTTCTGAATTCTTTATAAAGGGTTACACCGTGGAGTGTCAGGCGTCTTGAGACACTTAATTTATTAAGAAAAGCTGAGAGAATAATTAGTGATGCACTTTTGTTCCTATAGTCTGATACATAAAGTGGAGCGTGCCTTTTTTAAAGGTGAATACCGTGAAACAGAGAACGCCCAATAATGACCTGACTTGTCTCCATTTAAAAGCGAGAGGAAAACCTTTCACCTCTGGGACAAGAGCCTGGATGGGAAAACACCTCACTTCTGTCCTTTTAATAAAGCAACAGTTGGCCCCACTATAAAGGGAACACCACATCAAGACAGTGAAATAACACCTAATTATACTCTGCTACAAGAGGACTTGAACTTTTATGACCATTAACCCAAATGAGTGATTTTGTCACTCGCTGTGGGGCCGACGCTCATTAGAATAAATGACTGGTGTTGTGATGGGACACAGCACATACTGGCCCAGGACCTGGTCCCTTATACTGATGAAGAAAATGGGCCCCACGTGGAAGACACTTCTGCGCAAGACCGATAGCACAAGTGCTGCAGAATAATTTCTATATGATAAAACTAGAGCCTGTTCTCTGTATGGTCAGTATTGTGCCTCTGTTGGTGATGACAGAAGTGTTATAATGGCTCTGCATTTTCGTTGTCATGATACCAGAATTTTAAACTTTCATACTAAAAATAAAAAATATCTCTTTTGATACCACAACAAAAAAATAGAAATAGGACTCTGAGGTATCCATTATTGGGTAATTTTTCGTTTTAAAAGACCAACAATTGCAAGCAAATTCCTGCAAAGTGTCTAAATCGTGCAAATACCAAACGTTGCCTGTGTATTTGTACAATGCTCTCTGTCCGTTGTCTGGAAGATACATAATTGTTGCATCCCTATGAGTTGCCAAAAGGATTTGAGAAATGCCAGTATTTACAGCTCTGTGATTTAGAATAGACCACCGCTGCTCTCAGGAGCTTTGGGTTACAATATGACTGAAATTTTGTAAAGCTCTGGTTCTTTTTGATACGAACTATCAACAAAATATGGAGATTTTATCATTTGGGGTCATAGTTTCCAAAGAAATATATCTAAGTACTTCGTTTGATGGACATGCATGTCCAGCACAGCACAGGATCTATAAGGATTTTAACACAGCCAGGTCATGTGTGATGTGTCTCTTTAAGGGACAAAGCAGCAGGTCCTCATGGGACAGGCTTATATACAGACAGTTAGAGGAAGGAAGGACAGGGCTGTTTATTGATACCCAGTGGAGCGCAGTGGGAGAGAGAGAGAACAGGCTGAAGGGAGGAAGAGGACAGCAGGGGGGATCACAGGTAGAGAAAAGGTCAAGGGTGAAAAGAGATGAGAAGGCAGGAGTTGGGTTATTAATACGGGGGAAGTTCCCACAAAGTGTGGAGTGACATCTTTAATCCTCACTTCTGAACCTCTTCTTGCGTTCATGCCAATCAAGTTCGGTGCTGGACCTCATTAGCTCTCTGCAGACAGTCAACTTTACATGCAAGTCAGCCATGAGAGCGGAGGGCAACCTCCCTCTGGGTCTGTGTGTCAGCTGACTGACAGGGGCTGGTATTTGTGACCGTGCAGAGGAAGGGGCCAGGCCATCTGGCAGCAGCCCTCGCAGCTGGAACACATGGTCGACTGTTGATCAAAGACCATCTTTACTTTGACACGGTCTAATGACTGGTTGTGACTTTCTTCTGTCTACTTTTCCCCTCCTTTTATTCTTGTTAGCAGAGTGCTGCCACAAGAGCTAAACTTAATGAACAATAACATTGTCAGTAACACAGATATCTTTCTTTAACCCAATTTGTTATTATGGCATCGAATCTATGTTAAGACAGCATGTATCCATCCATCTGCTATACGACTAATACTGTTCAGGGTTGTGAGGGGGTGGGGCGAGAGGAAAAGGTTCATCCTGGACAGTGTGTCAATCAATCACAAGGCTAGCACACAAGAAACAGAACAGAAACAGAATGCATTCACATTCACACTTGAGTAATAAGACTGTTCAGTACATCTAACCACTAAGTCTTTTGACTGGAAAAAAAAAACCCTCAGATCCAATGAGAACTGAAGATAAAAACAAGAAAAAAAATCATCCCAGATTACAAAAAGAAATAATTGTATTTGCTATTCAAATAATTCCAAAGACATCACTTCTTTTTCTCTCTGACGATGACCATGTTTTGTGCATTAGTGGGCAAATGATCGTACATCTTTACTAGTCTTGCACACAACCATTTACAACGATTGCACCCTTTATACAACAGCAGGAATCTTCAAAACATAAGACAATCAGCTTAGGAGTCAACTTTTGGATTTTAGGACCCAGCACTCAGAGAGTGAGATAGCCAGATGAATGCACAACTATAAACCTTATCGTAAGTGTACCAATACACTACAATAGGAACACATGGAAAATGCACTATTAAGAGGCACTGCATGCAGTCGGACAAATCTATCTCAGCGCTGCATCCACAGAGAATTTATTTGAAAGCATGTACAACAGTTTAATAACCAAAAACAAAGGTCATAATGCTTGATACTATTTTGTTCTGTTTTAAAGGTGAAGCAGCTCCTAACCTACTGGCATTTGTCCAGCTACATAGGTCAATATGAGTACAGTCTGAATGCTGAATAGATACATTGTGTCACATTGAAGTTAAAATGCCAAGAGTGCACACCATGGGGATTTACTGTCACCTGCTATCACACTAATAGAGTGATACAGTATCGGCTTTTTGTCTTGGAGAGCAGGGTGGTTAGATTATTTTCTATAGATGTTCAATTGATACAGTAACAAGTACATATCATTAACCTCTTATTTGCATAAATAACTACATACTACCCGACATGTCAGCTGCAGGCAGGAGTGCAAATGAGAGATGAGTGAAGAAATAATTCCAAAGATGAATCAATCTGATACGAAACTCAGCAGTCCAAGGGACAGGACGTCTCCACAGCTTTCCATTACTAGTAAGACAACTCAGTTAGACTAAACGCATTCTCAGGATTCTGAGCCGGTTTAGCATTACTCACACGCTGATTACTTACAATCTTCAAATATTGATTAAATATTTTAGTCTTTTCACATATTGAACATCTATCTGTGGCATTTTTCACTGGAGCAACAAATGTGATTTACAAGTGAGAACCAGAAGGGAAGTGAGCAGAGGCTTAAACTTTGATCTCGATGTGTGATTAAATGCTTGGTTTGAGATTATTTATATAACTCCCTCTACTTTAACTTGGTTTTACGACAACTCAGAGGGATACAAGCGCACAGCCTGTCCAGGGACTACACTTGAATTTGACAAGCGAATTAGCAGACTGGTCGAAAAAGCCAAGCAAACTTGCAATATGACATTTAGAAGCACTTCCCCCGGATTGTTTTATTAGTATAATGTTCAATTATAATGTACAAAAGACAGAAATAAAATATGACCATGTGCTGTGTATAGGCAGACTAGAATCTGTCAGCATAGATGTGAACAGTATCATGAATATTTTAAATCAAAGCATAGGCAGAGTTTGACTGATGCATAACCTAAAGTAACACTAATGCAACCCACAAACTTTAGCTTTGAAGCTCATGAAAGCCTTGGCTTGACAGGGCCGCCATAAACACCAAATAAGCTTTATGAGGTAGGAATTCATCACATGACTTGCTTTATGTCTACCCTGTTTATCACAGATTTAAATACACTTTAAAATAGTGAACTATAAGATGAAATAAATGAAGCACCACTAAAGTAAGAAAACCTCAAAACTATCAAAAGCTATAGAATTCTGAAACAGAAGTCAACAAAAGTAAGGTTGTTGTATGTGAGGTCACTCCTAATTAATTGTGAAACATAAACAGCAAACAAGAGACAAACTCCTTCTAAATAATTGGTTCTCTTTAAATGATCCTGTCTCTTTAAAACCTTGTGTGGTGTTACCTATTACCTTAAGATGTAAGCATTCTCACATCACCACTGATGTTACTAGTACTACTATTTTCACTTTGCACACTTTATTATTACTGCTACTGCTACTGGTACAAGTAAAAACTTCTACAGTATCACAGATCAAAATGAACCAATAATACTGATTATTTTTATATTACCACAATGAAAGGACTTGTAGACTAAAGGACTTTCCTCAACTAATGCCAATGATAGATAGATAGATAGATAGATAGAGACCTTGATTTAAAGTTGAAATGGCTAAAGGGATGTAGACCCTGCTAATTAAACATTATCATACTTATTTATGTATTCAAGCAACTGCAACAAGCACACAACTAAGTACTACTCTATTGCTAACATGTTTAGATTTGGCAAAAAACACATGTTTTATGTGCTTAGATCAAGATAAAAACTGCTCAAAGTGCTGCCAAACTACCCTGAGAAAACAAGTCTGCATCAAAGTGGACACAAACTAGCCACACTAGGCATGCTACAGTGACTGCATATGACTCAGACCTCTGTTCATAGGTATTGTACATTCGGAAGCAGTGTGGTGATTCATGCAACTTTTTCAAAAGATATTAAACAAGACTTTGCAACTTTGTATTGATGTGGTTTTTTTTTTTTTACTTTTAAGAGACACCAATGTTGGGAAATGTATTTCTTTATACACCCTGAATATAGGAAAACTTCAAACTTCAAAGACGAGCAACAGGTACATACATGCATTTCTGCTGTTCTCTCACTTTTAATAGTATGATAATTGTAAGGGATAACCAAAGTAAAGTTTGGGAACTAAACGGGGTGAAAGGGAAGTCGCTGTTCACAGATCGGTGGTGCTGAAACGCTGAGAAGAAGCAGCAGCAGCAGCACACGCACAGGATAACGGACAACAACGTGTTGTTTTATTTCTCCTCTAAATCGTCAAGTCAGACAATGCTGTTGATAAGGTCGACTCTGACACTCGGAAAACACAACTGTGACAATACTGCACAAGACGATTTAACCGACAACGAGCAGCACGAGGAGCACGAGGAGCACTCAGTGATGCGACAACCCCTCTGCGCTATAGCAACATACCACACTTTCAACAACACGTGAAACAGCTCTAGCAGCTGCACATTTTAGGACACCAGCTGTAGACACTGTAACTACATATTTCAACCGACTTAAACTACTTAGTAAAAGTCGTGAATCATTGACTTGTTAAAGCATGGGTCGCTAAAAGTAGAAAGACTTTGAAAACTGAGCAGGAGAGCACTGGGCTATGTGCACTGGGCTGTTAAAAATGCTTGGAAAGCTAAATATGGTTGAGCTTCTGCTGTATCCCTTTGAAGGCATCTTGAGGAGTCTTGTCGTGAGTAAGGAGTTAGCTGGGCTACTTTTAATGTCAACGCTCTGCAATGAGGCAGAGTCACATGAAATGCTGGAGAAATCACGTCAAAATAGACGATTTATTTTGAACTCCACTGCAGCACACAGCTTTAACTTTGCCAAACGGACACACATTAAGTTAGCATGCGGTGTGATCAAAGAAACGTGAAAGTCCAACTTCTTACAACACACGAGAACCGCACAGAAATAATAAAATAAAAATGAAAGCAGCCCAAAACACAACACAAACACCAAACAGCACAGCACTACAGCCATAGGTTGAACTTAACACTGCTAACCTTCTATTTTATTTTCCATTGGAAGAGTCCACCTCAAAGCCAAAAAAAAAAACGCTGCCCCTTTTGTGTTTTAAGAGACGCAGGTGTCATTCACTGGCATCCTGACCCCATGAAGTCCAACCAAAGAAAGCACTCAAATTGCAGTTTAGCCTCTTCAGCCTGACGGTCAGACTACTGCATGGTGTTAGACGGAGAAACAAGAAAAATATAAATCCTTATTATAGCCTGAATCTCAATCTCAACACAGCACTCGTCAACAATAGAACAAAGTGAGAGAAGAGAGCGACGTGAGGAGAGAGAGAGAGAGAGAGAGAGGGAGAGAGAGAGAGAGAGAGAGAGAGAGAGAGAGAGAGAGAGACAGAGCGAGAGGAAGACCACTCACTACTCTTCTTCCTCTAATAGCCCCCTCCTCCTCTCCACTTGTTTCACCTCACACACATGCACACTTTTCCTTGTGTTTCTAGTAGTCGGCAGCCTGCAGTAAAATGACAAAATACCGCTGCTAGGAGACGTAGTGCGCACGTGCCGCCGGTAAACAGACGCCCTAATTCCCGTTTGCCGCCTTCTCCTCACGCCGTTTTCTTGCTCCTTAAACCTCGACCCCCATATTGTTATAATTTTTGCATGAAATAATTCTAATGAAAAGTATTGTTAGCGATATAGACGTAGGCTACTTCTTTGCTCGACGCATATTCATTCGGTTGAATTTTTTTCGCCCGCACGGATCCAGTCTCTCCCCTCACCGGAGAAAGTCAGTACAACCGTCAAATAGATAACAAGACTCGCGTGCACCCGGTCTAGCTGACGTCTGAAACTAAATCTTTGTCTGTTTGCGGTAGTTTACCATGTTTACCCAAACACGCCCACTCCTCTGCTCCTGCATTGTGTGTGTACACGGTCTGCCGTTTGTCACGCCGGTGGAGTCAGACTCAGTGCTACGGTCTCTCCTCTCTACACTTAACAGTCTGTCTGACGCTATGCGGGGCTTGTTATTTGGCCAGACCCCAGCGAACCTCTCTCGGATCGGGTCGTGGGATCAGAGCTCAGGGGCTTATTGGGGCGGACGAGGAAAGGTTCTGCAGCTCCGGCAGCTTTTTTCTGTCCTGCCCATGGCTCCGTACCTGCAGTGCTGCAGAGAAAAGCGCCCCTTCCCCCACTCTGCATTATGACAAATCAAGGCAGGCAGGCAGCTGTGCCATTAGCACATCATAGCACAGCGAGTCTTCCGTGGGAGAACAAACTCACAGAACCGTATAGCTCACCGCTGCAGACTTTATGTTGCACGTATGGCACGTAATGTTAATGCCTAGTTAATCAGGTGACTGAGTATAGGAGGTAAGTAGCTACCTGTAGTCTGTACAGTCACCTTAGGTCGTATGAATCTAGGCACACTAGTGTTTTAAAAGTGGTAAGCTAAGGAAAGCTATCATTATGAGTCAGTTGTGCATCACCTCCTTCTTTCCTGTTGTGCTTTGAGACGTTGGACATAATCGATTAAATGTATCTTACCCTACTTCTCAAAGGAGTTATATGTTTAAGATATCAGAGTGGAAACTGGGCATTTCTGTGATCAAAGGGGTTAAATAAAGTCAAACAGTCAATCATCTACATTTCCGAGATGACAGTCAGTCTTCTGTTTTTAACCCACATGCAGTTTGAAGTCGCTGTCCTTCATGCGGTGGTCCTGAATTTGGTCGTGTTCTATAAGTTCACTTAAATGTTACAGTAGAAAATGTCCTTTCCAATCCTTGTGATATGACTTACCCTCTCCTGTCAGTGTCACAAACAGGTAAAGGTGCACACATAAGTCACCCATTCACCATAACATAAAATTGCATTAGTATAACTAAAAATAACTGTAACACATGATCTCTCTGTTTGACCTAATAGTTGATTTTAAGATTGGCCTTTTCTTGTTGTAGGAACTAAATATCCTACACCAGTAGCTGGATAGCTGGATGTAGAATACATAAATCTTACCCTAGAATACGAGGGAAAATCCCTTTTTAAAAGTGAAAATATAATTATTTTTCATTGTCTTCTTTCTTACATAGGAAAGTGCTGCTTGCTTTGGATCTCAACAGTGAACGCAGGGAGGTAAGGGGTTAATATAAGTAAGGTAATAGGGTGGGCTGTGTTCTCCCTGAGACAGTCAGCTCCTCCTTAACTGGTTCTGTGAATGGGCCAGTGAGGCAGTAGGGTATGAATGGCGGAGGGATCCACTGGTACTGCTGTGTATGGGAGCCGCCAGCGCTCGATTACTCACTCCCACTCCCTCAAGGGCCGTCTGCAATGCAGCTGTCCTGTGAGCCTGTGCTTCGGCGTGCCCTACTTTATCCTGTCAATGCTCAAGCACTGCAGCAATGCTTCCTGAGAAGCACACACTCATATACACACAAAGACATACACACACACAATCACTTACATACTCATTACATTCTGGTGAACATGCCTACGGTAGGTCTTCTGACTCACTTGTTTTGAATCTAAACCGAATGGAAATTTGCCAACCCTGCAGCATCTTTTGTTGTGGAGGACCTCTACAGTTAGGATCTACAAAAGCTTTTTTTACTGTAAAGGGAGGACACAAAGCAATTTTACCATAAACCACAAACACCTCTGTCAAAATCTGTCACAGCTGCAAAACACAATTGGTCTCCTGCTTCTCAGCACAATAAGACAATTAGGCTTTCTTTCACTGAGTTGACCTTAAAAAAAAAAGCCCCAAATTTGATGATTTTAGGGTATGCATTTTCCAAATTTAGCATATTTTATCCCCAAATTATGCAAGATGCCTGATCTGCTATCACACTTAAGATACATCTCATGTCTGTAAACAAACCCAGATCTGTAATGTAGGGAAAAACATTCTTAACATTATACATTATTTTGACCAATTTAAAACAAGTAATGTTGGTATACTTCACTCCGACCTTTCCCTCTGCAGGCTCACCCTTTTCCATGTCCACACAATGAGGGACAGGGCTACATCAGAATAGCAGAAATATCTCTGCCTCTGTTGAGGCCAACTTATGATCCTTTCTTTGGCTTTGTCATTCCATGAATGTGTTTCCATAAAGGGTGGTGGGTAATTGTTTGATGGGTTGGCTTCAACTATTAAAATGTCCCTCCAGAATCAAATTCTCACACTTGCCCATCTTCGAACAAGAGCTGGAAATAAGTGTTTCTCTCAACAAATACCCAACGTTAACACAACAAATGTAACTTTGAATATACAGAGTAGAGCTGGGCAGTAAGACCAAGTTGATATCACAAATCCATGAAAATATTCAGCTTAAAACAGTCACAATCGGTATCACCCCATAGTTATAATTACTTATCAAACTGATATTAGTTCAGTGCAATTCAATGAATTAAATTAGTTAAACTCACTTCCCTCATTTGTTATTTTTGACAACATTTTGTTAAGCAATAACAGTTTGATCAAATCACAATAATTGAATTCCAATTATTATTCTCCCCTGCTTTACCGACAACAATGACATAAGGTTCTCCAGGCCCTTCCTCGCATGCAGTGACGCAATCTCTTCTCACAAACACAAGATTTGATTTAAAACACATTACTCATTGTTCAAGTTCCAGCTTTGTGCTCCTGTCAGTGTGATCAATTAAATGTAGAAACACCAATCCCACAAAATTCAACCCAAGTTGACAACAGCGATGATAATACAATGTCTATGTTAAATTTTCTAAACAACTGCGAATAAATATAAAACATGTCTTATGTGTATGTGGATGATTAAAAAAAAATCAGAAGTAACAATTGATCTGTTGCCAGTTTCCTCTTCATTTAACAATATCCTCCAGACATTACGGCTCCAGGGAAGCTGATTTGGAAGTCAAACCAAATGAGATAAAAACAGAGGCGATAGGATTTGCAATGCATAATGGTTCAGCGGGTCATTAATCTAACTTCACAAAATGACTCCCATCAACACAGATTTGGAGAGCCAAATAGAAAAACTAGGAGTCACATACGGCAGCAAAGAGTAAAGAAAACACAGAGGACACCACTGAGGAGGTGCAGATAGAAGGAATCAGGGCGAGGGACCAGAGCTAATGTAAAATTGAGGAGGGACGTACCATCCAGTGAGAGCCAGTCGTGCTGAGATGATGGCAGTGAAGGGAGAGCGCGGGCCTTGTACTCAAACACCACAGAGTTGGAGATGATCTGGTTACTGATGGCCACCTGCAGCGTCACCAGACCTGTGTCATGAGCTGGAGAGGGAGGGGATCAAGTCAGTCATTACATAGAAGAAGTAAACAATGTGAACATTTTGTAGCCACTGGTAAAACTTTCCATGTACAATTTATATTGGTGTAAACAAAATGTATGGTTTAAATAAGATACCTACATTTGGATTTATTGATTAACATAGATTCACATCATTAGAGGGATTCCCCTGCCACATCTGGCTTGACCAGCTTCATCTTTAATTTGTGTACAACTTTTCTGTTTGAATAATCTTCAGCAGCATTTGATGCAGGGCTTAAGGTCTAACACAACCATCGTTACAAAAGTGGTTCAAGTGCTCAGCTTTTGACTCGTTTGCATAAATAACTCGGCATCATTGTAAATGAGGGTCACCTTCAATTATCTCTCCGAGAACTTAAATAAAGGTTGACGATGAACTCCAAATGCCAGAATAAAAGTTGAATGCACTAGCAGCAACTCTACTGTTTCAGGAATTATGTGATTGTCGTTGTAACCTCTTTCTAGTTTTTGATATGATCTCCTGTGTTACCTGGGCAGTAGCAGCGCAGCACTCCTGGTTGGATGAGAGAGGCTGGGACTGAAATCTGGTCAAACAAGCAGCTGTAGTTTGAGCTGGCCTCCTGCCAGGGCCCAGTGATCAGCACCTTTACTCCACCCTGAAAAACAGGACAGACTCATAACACACCTGCCAGGTCGGGTTCGAGTGCCCTGGATAACATTCTTTGTTTTGTCCTGCCATCTAGTGGGCGAAGGCAAGAACAACACCAAGCAAAGTAAAGTGAGCCCCTTATACTGATCTCTGCTGCCACCATGTGGATTAGCCAGATCAGGTCAATACAACCTTTTTCAAAGACACTAAATAAAGGCTAATGCTACCACTCAGAGGTGGAAAGAAGGTATTACTGCTGACAGAAAACTTGTGCTGAGGAGACGATGCATTACATAATCTATTATAAAACAAGGAGAATATGCTGCACACCATACAAAGAGTCTTGGTAAAACATTACAGGAAAATACACTCAGAAGTCAGAATCCCTTCCTAAATGCTTCAACCATTCTTGTCTACCTGCATAAAATCTCTTTTTTGTATTAAGTTGCCTTTATATTTAAATATTTACCAGCAGCTACATGTTATTATCCTATGGATTTATAAAAAGACACAAAGGAAACTCGCTTACTAAATGTCTCTGTTTGTTCCCTGTGACTGGTGATTTCTTTTTTTAAAGTGCTACCAAAGAATTTTCAGACCAGCAAACTTTTGAGTCCTGGTTGCTTATGTTACGATCGTCTTATCATCACACTCAATTGTTATAGCATGGCCAAGTGATATAGTTTATTCTGGGCCTCCAAATATGTAAAGCATCACCTCAGTCATGACTGCAAAACCTTTTCCAACTTTGATCTGAAGATGGACGTTTTAGACTGTTTGGCTGTTCAGAATAATGAAGTTGATATCTGACGTAGTAGGACAACAGTTCTTAAGTTATTCTGATCGAGCAAAATCTGACTCTTTGGCATTGCCCCAAGAAAGTTCCAATGACAAGAGGACAGGGAATAAAACCCAGGGCAGAATTGTCTGCACATGAATAATTGATACCAATGAAAATTACCCTTTATCTCAACTCAAAGCTTGAGTGATCTGGGTTTTAGCTGCTGCAAGAGGAGTTCAGTGCTTGAATTATACTGAAACTGTGTGTGTGTGTGTGTGTGTGTGTGTGTGTGTGTGTGTGTGTGTGTGTGTGTGTGTGTGTGTGTGTGTGTGTGTGTGTGTGTGTGTGTGTGTAAAAACCACTACATGACAAAATTAAAACAGTTATCAGCTGCCTGTTGAAAGAAACTAAAACAAAACTTAAAAAACGTACTAATCTTTAAAATAAAATGTTTATAATTGTATTGTCCTTAGCTTATAAAGAGTCTATAGAGTTATAGATGACACTAATCATAAAGAAGGAAATAACATTAACAATTCATTGTCAGTTCAGTCAAGATGTCAAAGATCTAACTCTCTATTACTGAAGCCACTTAGTTGGAAGAGAAAAAATGGGGAAGATACCTGAACTTTCCATTGAATTGAATACTTCAAAATTCAATGGATACTAACAAAGTACAGTTTAGTTATTGATTGAACTATTTTGATTTTTACATAAGTGAACTTGAATTTAATACGAATTAAGCATTTTAGATACGTCATTAACAGAGCAATTAGGTTTTTACATGACATATTACACTCAAACAGAATGATAACCAACAAAAATAAACATTACAAGCATGCAATAAAAAAATGCTGTTACTCACCTCAGGATAGGACCATTCAGGCGAGTAGTCAGTGACCATGAAGAGGCGGCCTGTGGCCTGAAGCATCCCCAGAGCCCCTTGAGCAACAGCTGCAGACACAACCTCTGCTACATTCATGTAGGACAATGAGCCTGCCTCTCCTGTGTTTCCCCCTGCACCAGCCCCCCCATTCAGAGACTGGGGGCTACAGCAGGGCTGGAGGCAGAGCTCTGAGGGGTTGTAGCCAGAACCCCTGGCCCCTCCGTCCTCTTGGCCTTGCTGGGGCGGTCCACCGGCTGCATTCTGACTATCTGAGCTGTGTGACGTGACCAGTTGGTGAGCATACATGGCCCCTCCGGCTGACATTGTGGTTCCACTGGCATCCACTGAGATGAAGTCGTTAATAAGGTCAGAAAACTGGTTACCGAAAGAGATGTCAAAGTGATCCAGACTGATCTCCATGCCTGTCCCTCCTGCTCCTCCATTACTGGCTGCTCCACCCAGACCCTGGTGGGTTCCCACAGTGTTGTAGAGTCCCTGCACCATGCTTGTGCCTTGGAGAAGAGGCTGCAGCTGTTGTTGCTGCTGGGAGCGGCTGCTGCCATCACTGTTGTTGCCATTACGAATTCCTTCTCCTGCACCTCCTGTCCCTCCTCCGCCACCATCTGAGGACTGCTGCAGGTAGTGATCTGTGCCTCCTCCCTCTCCATTTCCTGCCCCACAGCTTTGAATGTGGTCTCCCGGCTTGAGTAGATTCTCAGCTCCATTCTCATTGGCTCCAGCTTGACCTGAACTCACACTTCCTTGCTGATCCAGACCCACCACCTCCTCATGTTCGGCACCCAAACCAGGAAAGGTGCCCTGATACTGCAGCAGCTGGAGAGAGCCGGCCTGGCCGGGTGCCTCGGTTGGTGAGCCTCCGTTGCAGTTAGCCCTGTGCTGGGTCTGGTGGGCCTGGTGGTGGTGGTGTAGGTGGCCATTGCTGCCAGGGGAGTCTGTCTTCACCACTTGTAGCCCCATATAAGCTCCAGAGTCATGGGAGTTGTGCTCCATCATGTGTGTTTTCTGGTTCATTCCGGGTCTCCCCTGCTGAGCCTGACCAGGCTGAGAGGCGTCCTGGAGGAAGAAGCTAGGGGACTGATTCTGATGCTGCATATGAGGGCTGGACATGGCCTGACTGTAGCTCACTGCGGCTGCGCTGGAAGTATAGTCCTGCTTGGCATCGATGGCACTGAAATCCATCTGTTCCAGGGTGGTGCTGGGACTCAGACCCCCACCAGAAGGAAGCATGGAGCCTGCTGGATTGAGAGTAAGATTTCCCTGGCCTGAACCAGCACCAGATGACACATTGACCCCGTTACCACAGTTCACTACTGCTCCAACCTGGTAGCCGCTCTCCTTAGCCAGCTGTTGCTCAAAAGACGTGTCTTCCGTCTTGATATTTTTAACCAAAGCTGAGTTGTAGGTATAGGCGTTGTCAGACATGGTGGGGGAGCGCTGCAAACTGCCGTTGGTGCTAACAGAGGAAGATGTGGTTGAAGAGGAGTTGCCTTCTGTCTTCATTGCACTGCCACCATATGTCTGACCTTGTTTGGGGTTGTTTAAGAAGCAGTCGGGATCAAAGTTCATATTGGTCTCTGGGATCTTGATGTTTCCAGAGTCCAGACTACTAGAGAGGACTAGTTCCTCAGACACTCCTCCTGAGGACAGCATGGCCAGACTGTCTCCTGCAGCGTTAGTCCCAGGCTCCCCTACTCCTCCTCCTCCAGGGAAGGCGAATTTATGACGATCAGAGGCAACAGACATCACCAAGCCCTGTGAGGTGGCATCTGCACCCATTAAGTGACTGTTTGGACCCCCAGTGGGAGACATGCTGTAGACAGGGTCTCCAGTGACCTCAGACATGAAGACACTCTGAGACAAGCCGGACATGACAGAAGCCACGTGGCTCATCCCTGTAACCACAGGGCTGTCAGCCATGTCTGGATCGCTGTTGAGGCCGCTGCTGATGGAGACGGGGGAGTTCTGTGTCGTGTCAGGGACCTCCACCTGGTTGGTGGAGGACACCTCCGTGCTGTTCTGGTGCAGCAGGACAGGTTTGTGGACTTTGCCGTTGCGTTTCTCCCTGGCGCTCCCCCCTCCCCCTCCTCCCCCGGAGCTTTTGCCTCCACCGTGGGCGCTGTGCTCAGTCTTCCCCTCGGACACATCGTTGTTCTGGACCTCAGAGTGGGCGCTGCTGTAACCACCCGAGCGGGGGTCCACTTTAGGGGAGATGATGCGGTGTTTGGCGCTGTTACATTTGTGGTGCACACTGCTTCCTGCACCTGTGTGAGGACAGACAGAGCAAAAGACATTGGGGATTTTGGAAGAGGGGTACAAACATGACACATATCAAATAAATAATGAACCCAATTGATTTTCATATACTTAAGGTTCTATTTAATAGCAGGGACAAAGAGGGATGATCCGCCAGTTTTTGTATGAACAAGTTTGTGAAAAAAGTATTTTCTTTTCAGGATAATTAAACAGGCCTTTCTTTTTGGCACCGAGTTGATGAGTTATATTTGAAGTTTAGGCTTGTCATTGGAAAAAAAGAAAGTAACAAGGGATTATCCAAAGCCATTTGTTTTAGTGGATCACTGCAACATATTTTTTTCTTGAGTTACAGCCTGAAGTGATATAAGACGGCTGAAAGCATATGATTGATTAGAATATAATTTCAGAACAGCTGGGCTATTTCAGATTTAGCCCTGGCAGTTCTCACTAAACAAAAATAAAAAGGCAATAACCCTGAACGAATTTCACAATAAATCACCCAGAAATAAAATACCTCAACCATCTCAATCGACTCTCTAACAATACAACATCTTTAAGGCCAATTGTTTCTATGTCTTTCAGTTATCTCTGGACAAACCCCCAGCCCGCTCACTAGCCCTTACCCAGGGTGCCTGTGCAGAGGCAGTTGTGAGTCCGGGGAGGTGGCTTGGTTTGGTGGCTGTCCAGAATCTGTTGCACTAGCTGCTCCACTGAGAAGCCAGAGCTGCTGTTCCCGTTGCTGCAAGTCCACTTGATGCCATGAACTGCCGGGAGAGAGGAGGAGACAGAGACGTCAGCCAGCCCAACAGACCACCAGCCACGCCAACCCCCCGCCCCACCCTCTGGCCACTCTGTCTATCTTCAGGTAAACCTCCCCCTGAAACTTAAAAGCAATCTGTCGGCTGGCCTTAGGTCAAATGGTAAAGTAGCTGCATTAGTGAAAAGTGATTGGCAAAGCCTTCCATTTAGATGTTGCTTAAGTACAGAGGATTTCAAAGTAACTGTGCCTTTTGCCTTCCTGCTTGTATACCATATTCATACAACGGCAATTGTCCTGTAGATACATTGACATAGTTTCAGTGATGTCACCCATTGGAGTTTTGAAACTGAACTATGGTGGTCCCCATATTGGAAATGCTGTCTCAAACTAACTTTCAGACTACCTAGCAACAGGCAGAGCGGTGGAGCTGAGGTGGGCCTTTAGCCTCTTGGCAAACATCTATAAGGGTCCCTACTGTCAGTCAAGTCAGCCATCCCATAACTACGCAAAACTCGTAGCTGTACTATAATCAAAACAGATTAATTATTTAAAAACCCAACCTCTGTACAGTGTTTAACAATAAAGGCATGAGATATCGAGACCAAAACTGTTCTTGAACCAGGCTGCAAACACATTTATTTTGGGCATTTATTTTGGGCATTTTGACAAGGGCTTTTATAGGACTTTGCAGCCAGTCTCAAGTTGACACTTGAGGAGCTGCAGTTTTTTTTGCACTTCAACATTGGCTTCATTTTTCAACTTCAGAGGTCGCCTTTTAGTTAAAACTGCTGGTCCTTGAGCTTTCACTTGAGGCTGGCTGCTAAAGCTGGGGACTCCCCATTAGGTCACATGTTAAAATGTCCACTTTTACAGCAGAATTGAACATATTTACAGCCTGGCTCCAAAAATAGTTTTGATCTGTAAAGCCCATTTCTGTAATATTTTAAAATGTACAGTGGTACATTTTTTTTTTAAAGCATATATTTTGATGATGTTCAGGATTAGAGATATGCATACATTTGAACATTTTGGGGCATGGTTACGTTCACTGACAGGCTGCCGTGTTGTGGCTGTTTACCAGGAGGCTCAGCAGCGCCCCCTTGCCTGTTACTGTACTAGCTCGATCAAAAGTTAGGGGTAGAGCATTTCCCATATAAGGACCACCATTTTCTCGCTTTTTCTACAGAAACCAATGTATGATGTCACTGAGACCACCTCCATGTTTGATCAAATCTATAGTTCAGTCTGGAAAGTTGGTATGCTGTTTTGCCTTGAAACATAGCGTATAGTCTGCCCTGATTTTCAGTATTTATTGACTTTTAGTTGCTGATCAGTCTTGCCAATTTATATGACCTACTACCCAGAATACAGTAGTATGTCATTGTACCAGCATTTGACCTTCCCATCCCTGAGTGTGACACAGAGAAAAATGGCCACCGTGTGTATATACTCAATGTGTCTTGTTTCCTTTGTACAGAATTGAACAGAAGCCTTCTCCAGTCTCCCTTCACTGCTAAGTCAAGTCTTCTGTACTCCACTATTGATTCTTGTGTCAGTCTCTGTTGTGCCTCTCTGTGTTCTCCCCTCTGTGAGTACTGATGAAGGTGACAGCAAGCCCACTCCTTCCATCCTCCACCCTTCTCCTGACCTGTGACTTCATCCTGACAGGGAAGGCCTCTAGGGAGGACCCTCACCCGCTCCTGCTGCTGCTGCTGCTGCTGCTGCTGCAGCTACAGCGAAGGAAAAAGAGAGGCTTTTTTCTCCTGCAAGGCTTCACTCCTTGCCTCCGTCACACCTCGCTAGCAACTCCTAATACTTTTCATCGCTCCGCTTGCCAACCAGCCACCACTTCTGATGAGACAGATAGTGGTTTTAGTGGCTGTAAGGTGGCGGGAGACACCACTGAGTGCTGCAGCGTCTAAAGCTCTCAACCGGAAAAAAAAGGTAATATTTCAGAAGTGAAGCATATTTAGACTATCAAGCAAAATCAAGGCCGCTTTAATTCAAGCTCCCTACACTTCAGTACCTCCTTTAGTTAAATATGCAAGAGAGAGATACATATGAAGAGAGTGAGGTTTGCAGCATATGTGAAAAACAGCAAGAATTTGCTCAGTGCATTTCTGTTTACATATGAGATAAAAGGAGATGGAAACAGAGAACGCGCGTGGGGGTATTGCAGATTGATGAGAGAACGCTAGTTAAAGCAAAGTGGAAAAAGCTGGGAAACATGATTGGATGACTGGGATAAGGATCTAACTTGAAAGCTTTAAGATCCTTTGGCAGATTACAGGCCGGTCACCAGCAGATGTCAGCAGAACTGCTGTGATCGGGCTTAGATCACAGACAGCTTAGTGAGGCGGGTTGAAGAAAGATAAATACATACATTTTGATCTATTATAAAGTTAGACTATTTCAGATTTTAATCTAGATTGAGTGAGCTGGAAAAAAAACAAATGTTTATCTAGTGTTGTTTTAATTACTGCACAAGTAATTGTGTCTGACCAGAGATCCTTTTAGACAGAGTGGCTTGAGTCACTGCTCACCTCCTGACAGTGTGTAAAGCAAACAGTACAAATTAGATGATGATAGTAATACTGACACTGAGATGAGAGGGCCACAGGCCGACAAAAAGTGACTGTCATGAATCCCCCCTCTGTGACGAAGCCAGCGGGGAGGCTGCAGGACAGAAGAGCATCCATTCAGCTGATCTGACTCAGAGAGGGTGACGGAGCAAAAGCGAGCGCCTACTACAACGGCTTACATCCACCATGTAGTGCCATCCCTATTTGTCCAAACAATCATGTCTTCCCTACACCCTGATCTGATCCCTCATGCCAGTATTGCCACAGCCCTCTTCATTTCGACGGGCGTCACCTCTGGAGGCTCAGGGTTGTTGACGAACAGTTTTCGGCATGTCTGCCTGTCCGCTCGTCTCACTGAGGGTTATGTTCCAAAGCGAACGTGACAGGAGCAGCGCTACAAGGTTTAATCCCAGTGGCAGCGACAGCAGAGGCACCAAACAGCAACCCGGTCACATCATCATCCCGATGACTGGGTCCTGTCATGAGCAGCATCAGACAGGCCTAATGATAAACACAGGACACACGAGTATACCCGCTTCTAGTTGCCTCTGCACCATTGGGCCTTACATGGGACAGTGGAGTGCAATAGTTTACATGATGGCCAGCCCTGTCTTTCTTAGCTTGGTGTGTTCTCCTCTGCCCCTGTCTTTTTAGCCGAGAGACAGGCCTTCTGTCTGTCTGGGTGTTTGTTAAAGCCGCTCATGCGCTATCTGTCAGCAGGCTAGGGGCGTAGCTGGAAAGAGTGCTGCGTGTTTATAGCATTAGACCAAACGAGTGAATCAAGCTGGCTGCCTTGTCTATGGAGCTGTAGCGTGACTGAGTGGTGATGCTACTCCCTTCACCCCCTTCCTTCTTTGCCTCTTTCTCATCAAACACTGCAGGGCGTTAAGGAGGAAAAGGTCAGACAAGGCCATGTTTTGCAGGGGTTAGATTTTGAACTGCTGTTTGTGTGTGTGTGTGTGTGTGTGTGTGTGTGTGTGTAAATGTGCACGTGTGAGTTTTAGTGAATGTGTTTTTGTCGTAGGTAGACAGAGTAAGCTCAACTGATCCATGAAATCCACACTTTCCCTTTGTTGTTTTTTTGCTATCATTAGAGGTGTCAAATGGTTTGCGCATTGAAATATTGTGAAGAGAATAACAAAAAGGGAAAAGGGAAGAGGGCAATTATATTGCAAAAAGTTGACAATGTTCTGGCAAACTAACTATTTGACGTTAAACTTCTCCGGCTGACAAAAATCAGCTTGGGAAATAGGAACTGTCATTATATTAGAGCATTTTCTTAACACATAGCCTCAAATCCTGCTCATGAGTCAGTGTCAAACATACTGTACTTCTTCAATCTTGTATTCTGCAGTCATTCTACAAAGTTTGATGGGTTTTTTTTTTATTCCTGATACAAGTAAATGGGGAATCTGTCCTTCAGATTATCTACATAGCCTCTGAAGGATCATGGAAGTTCTGCTATATGCAGAGACATGCATAGTCTTTGCACACATATCCCCAATATATAGGTCAGTCAGAGAAAAGAGGTGAGTGTATGTTAAAAGCTAATGTATAATTTAAGATTAAATAATGCATGGATAATACAGAATGACTTCATCTTAAGTCTTTCCTCTCTACATATGAATGGTTGCTGCCTGACTGTACCACTAGAGGGCAATGTTGCTCCATCCCTGAGCCTGTGTTGACATGCTGGCTGGTCCAGAAGAAAGAGAGGGAACAGAGAGAGGAGAGGAAATACAGAAAGCACAGACAGAAAGCAGTAGAGGGATTTTTTTTTGTACTCTTTATGTTACCCCCTCATGTAGCCTGGCAGCTAGAAGTCATCTCACACTCATCCTCTTTGTCCCAACAACTCCCAAAGTTAATGACTTTACGCATTACTGCAAATGGTGCTTGGTTTTTACATTAAGCCACAGATGTAATGAATACAGTAGGCTGTTGTTGTTCAGTGGCTGTCCTGAGGTAAGGCTTTATGTGGAATGTGTCCTAAAAACTGATAGGAAGCAGAGAAGTGAGGAGGATAACAATATAGCTGAGATGATAGTCTGGACTGCCTTGTCAGTATGCAGCCAGCACGCTTGTGTGTGCTTGTAAAGCTGCTGACAGGGTCCTCTTTACCTGGACGCATCACCAATAATTGGCCACTGGCATATCAGTCACTGGCCCCTGCCAGACACACCCAAATCACAGCCTGGCTGTTAAAGGCATCTTAACAGCTCCCTGAAAGATTTTCAATGCTCCTTTAAGGTCCCCATTTGGCTGTTATCATCATCAGACGAACCCAGATTTTTTCCAAAACACTGCCTCAATCTTTGGGCCGGTCTGGAGACTCATAAAAAACGCATCTCACAGAGCATTAGTAAAGCTGATAACAACAAGGATCAATCCATTGAGAGAAGGAGGGGTTGGGGTGGGGGTGGGGGTGATCAGAGAAGGAGTGGGGATTTCTGGTGAGTCAGACATTCTTGCTCCCACGCACTAACATGAATCAATAACCAGTTTGCTGCCCTCCTGTGCCTCCACTTCCTTCTTGGGCCACGAAGGAGGTGCACTCTCAGCCTGGCCGGAGCCGTGCCAGAGGGTCCAGGGGAAGAGAACTCTGACCCATGACTGGCAGAAGGCTCCAGGAAGAAATCACAGACTCATGTAGCAGAGTAGGAATGCTGGTGGAGGATGCTCTCTGACTGAGGTGCTGAGGGCACTTAGTGTACCAGCTATCAGCTAATAGGAGCAGACAATACATCCTCAGACAACAACATCAGCCACTATGCTCAGTCTTTCCATGCAAATAGACATGTAAAGACTATTGAGTCCCTTTTAGAGGAGACAATAACTGTTTATATTAAAGGCTTTGCATTAACAGGGAGACTTAAAATACTCACACATTGGCTTGAGCTGGCCGATTAGCTCCTCCTTGGTCCACTTGGCCCACTCCTTCTTGTCTGTGTTGATGGAGCACAGGATAGGACCACATGGTTTCCCACAATCCTCAATGGCTGGAACATTCAAATAGTGGACGAGCACAATATCAGGGTTCTGTGGGGAACAGAGAGAGAGAGAGGGAAGAGGAGATTACATAATTGATAGTCTTGCAAGGGAAGCATAGTTTCTTTAGGATACAGCAGCATAGGGCCGTAGTGACACACAGATACTAGGGCTTTTATGTTGAAGAAGATGGGACTGAAGTAGAAAAACAAGACGATAACAAAGCCTGAGAACAGAAGAGTAGGGGAAAAAATAAACACACAAGCAGGGAGCAGAACAAATCTGGGATCAGAAATTGACAATAATCCCCCTCATTATGTTGCTATCTGTATCTTTGTATCTCTAAATGAGTGTTTGTGTGTATTTGTGCGCGCATATGTGTGATAATTGCAATGTGTGCTCATGTAACACACTTATGGCATTTTGTCAAGTCCTCCCACATGATGAGTCGATGCCCTCAATTAACTCCGCTTGTGTTTACCAAGTCAAAACTCAACAATTTGCCGCCTGCAAATTGTTACAGGGTTACCTCTGCAAATTCCCTAAATTGACAGCTTATGAGTAATAGGTAGCGTTTAAAGGGATGTTGCGCTGGTGTGAGTAATATCAATTCGCTTCTGTGATCATAAAAAGCTTTGATTATTTAGCACGGCATAGGGATGTTCCCATTTTAGTCTCTATCGCATTAAATTAATCATAAATATCCAACTGAACACACTAATACAGCATAATAACCCAACACAAACACTTATGATACAAATGGAAGCTGCAATGATTAAGACAGACTTGTGGCAGCTTAATAAAAGCAGGTAAACAGCAAACAAGAAGACAAATTGTCATCACGTGTATGTAAGAAAACGGGTAAACAAACCCCCACTTTCATGCATGAATGCACTCACAACTAAAGAAGACGCAAAAATCGACAAACCACAGAAGACCTTGATGGAGAAAAATGTCGTGACAACATGTGTGTGTGACTGCAGTTTGAAGCTTCATCAGTACTAAGTGGCAAATAAATCAAGGCCGCTGCTACTGTAGGTCTGTGCTCCCTCTCAGTGTGTACCATTAATCTACGACTACATCACCCCCTCTCTCCATCTCCCTTGCTCCCTTCTCCCCCCTTTTCATCAGACAGGGGTGTGGCTGGGCGAACACAGATACCAAGAAACAATTACATCTTTGACAAAACATCCTACATGTACCAACAACTCTCCTCTGATTGTGTATTTGCGGTCACTGCTCCAGAAATGAAACATCTGCACCTTTCATACGAACACGCAGCCCAAAGTGCTTCACAAAGATGTAAAACTGGAAAACGAGACGCGAGGACCGATGCAAAACTTTGTTGTGTCACGGAAATGGGAGTTAATCTATGGAACAGATATCAGATATAACAGATATGAAATGGAAGATTTTCAAAGAGCTTTCATCTGCACTGTCTGTACCATCTGTCTGCGGAATATGTTGTATATTTTATTTTGTTGTTGCATTTTTTTGCTTTGCTAGTTATCTGTTTCTCTGTGTTCTTGGACTCTTTGGCTTTGCTTGACTGATAAGCTTGATAGAAAAAAGAAGTAGGACCAGATATTTTTCATACGTTTTTGTTCTAACTTCACCCTACACCTTTTTTAAACAGAGACTAGATATGAATGGAATCTTAACAGACATATGTGGTTACTGTTGTTGTTGTTGTTGTTGTTGTTGTTGGAATTGTGGGTAAATCTAAACTAAAAACATTGATTACGACTCAGACTACAGCAAAGAAACATTTCCTCAAAATGAAAACTGAAACTGGAGAGACATGACCTCCCTCTTCTCACCCTCACAGGGAGCTGCTGGTGCTTTACATTTCAGTGTGTTATCCCACTGCTTACCCTGTCCCCTGTCATTGGTGTGGACACCAATGTTTGGATTGAGATGGCACTGTGAATGTGTGTGTTTCTGTGTGTGTGTGTGTGTGTGTTGCCCCCCAGATGGCATCACCAGCTGTGTCAATAGCCAAGAGATGCCCTCAATCCTGACTGGGAAATGAGAGCGCTGAATGCAGACTGCTTCATTCAGTTATGAGCGCACATAAACGTATGTGGATGTATGGGTGCAGGTGGGAGTGAATATGTATGGACACACAGCTTAAGCATTAATTTAGGCAAACACACACACACACACACACACAGACACACATGTGCAAACAGACTGGGCAAGGACAAACTCATTAGGATACTGTAACAGACATTTACTCACAAGGGTTAGGTGTACACAATCATACACATGGATACACAGAGTAGCCTCCTTCCCACACCCACGCTCACAGCTGTTTCCTACCTTTTCCACATAATCACACAAAAAAACGAACACATTTACACTCTACATAGATGGAGGGGCGTTAGTTAAGCTCAGTGGATAGAGCAGGTACCGCATGTACAGAGGCTACAGTTCTCGTCACACTGGTGCAAAGTTTGAGCTCAAATCTTAACGCTGTTTGGAGCGTGTCATCCCGAGTATTTCCTGTCCCTCTACTGCCATCGTGTCCTAATAAATGCAAAAGCCAAACGACATACATGGTGAGCATGATGCAGGTGATCATAACACAAGTAATCTGTGTTTTTGTGCTTTACAATTAGGAATCTGCACACCTGGAACTTTTCATTTGTCTCATCATTCTTTACAACATTTTTAACAGTTCTCTCCAAACTGAAGCGCACCTCCACTCTGAGAGGAAAACAACACAATGAAAATGTAAAGCATCACATAAATCTATCAGGATTTACAATTTAATTTAATTTCCTCCTGGCTGCGTTCTTTTTCCACTGTGTGGTATCAGGAGTTTGTACTCCAGGAGAGAGGGAGGGGGGGGGGGGGGGGGGGGGGGGGGGGCTGAAGAGGAACTTTTTTTTTTCCTGGGTACTATTTTCCAGAGAAAATGAGATCTCATTAACTTATTGATTAATTGTGTAATGTAGTCTTGGTTGTTTTTTTTTCAACTCGTTTCCCATGTGGGGTTTCAGGGAAGCTTTCCAGCCTCGCTTCCTGCAGTGGAGGCAAGGAGTGGGGTTCAGTTTCAGGAGCCTGTGGTGTGCATGCGTGTGTGTGTCAGGATGTGAAGCTGTTTGTTTCTCTCTGAATACAGGTCTGTATGATTCCCTCTCGTGGTCTGTATGATGCATGTCAGCATGTTTGCACACGCAAACACACACACACATGAGTTCGTGTGTGCCAAGCATTCACATGTTGAGGTCTCTGAATGCATGAATGTATCATGTGTAAAAATGTAGCGTGTCTCCAGCCAGCGTTTTGATGTTGCTGTGTTGTGTTAATGTTTACTGCGCCTCCCTAGAACAGATGGATAGATGTTGAGCTAATTACTAGCGGAGTCTTGGGGAGTCAGCCATGGGGGCGGAAGGCCTGCTGAGTGGGTGGTGGAGCGCCTTCCTGCCCCTCCTCTCTCCACGTTCCCTCCGTCTTTGACAGATCCATCAACATACAAAGGCGAGCATGCATGTTAAATTGAGCACACAGTCACGCACACAAACAGGGTCTGAGACGCACGTGTAAAAAAGTTGGTACGAACACACATATGCATATGCAGGACATCGCCATCGCAACCAGAGGATAAAGGTGCTGTTGTAGCCAGGCAACAGGTTTCTCTGGCACCCACGCACACAGAGGCAGCCAGTGCTCCTACGATCTCACAGTGACTGCCTACGTCGTCCTGAAGTCATACACCCTGTTCTACTCCGAAAGACAAGGAGGGAGAGAAAGAATGGGAAGTAGAGAGAGAGAGCGGCTAATGGGGCTGAGGACACAGACAGAGCTAAATGTCGAAGGAGACACATGCAATGACCTTCTCGTTCGTGTGAATGTGTATCTTGAGACATAATGAACCTAGACTCGAATCAGGTGGAATCTGGTGTTAGTGGTCAGGTCGTGTCCGCTGTCTCCCCCAGTCTTTGTGACCCCTGCCACAAATCTGCCACTTAACTGGAACACCTCCATGTAACTACTCCAACAACCCACCAAAACTCATTAAGAGACAAAAAGAAAGAGAGAGAGACAGAGAGAGAGAGAGAGAGTTCCACATAGAGATACTTGGTAAGACCAAGCGAGTCAGAGACAAGAAGAAGAATGAGAGTAACAGCTCTTATATTGTCAGCCAGGCAGTTCTGCTCTACGGTTGTACTCCACCATACCAGGCCTTGCTTTCACAACCCGTGCACAGGAGCGATAAGAACGCCATTAACATGAAAGGTTCTTAATTGAGAGGGGATGCTTCATGCTACGTGGATGAGCTGGGGAGCGCAGGGGGGAATCCTTGTTCCTCTCTGATAAAATAACCCTCACTAAGGAACGGGGGGCTTCAAAGCCTGTCATTCTGACAGGGAGCAAAGCAGGCAGAGGCTAAGGCAGAGGGAAGAGCCCCGGAATGTGGGGAAATAAGCAAAGGAGGAAAGGAGTGAGATGGTTCTTCATGGGAGAATTGAACTAGCAGGCTACAGGGATATCCATTTCAACATAAAATATCATGAAAGCAGGAGCACTCAATTGTCTCGTCGCAAATGTTCAGCAACAAGGCAGAAATACAGAAGGGAGGTGCTTGTTGTTTGTGTTTGTGGATGTATCTGTGCCTTCATGTTTGCGCGTCTGCCTACATTTAATCATAAATAGCATGTGAATGAGTGTCTAGAGGCAGATTTCTGTATGTTTGTTGGCATCAGTGTGCATGCAAAATGAGCCCAATGAGCTGTGAGTGTGAGTCTGAGTGCATCTGCTATTTTGACTGCATATTCATGCTGTCTGTGCTGGAAATGCGTGTTAGAATTTGTTGCATGCAACTCTTTGTGGCTTTATGTGCACATGGCTCAACCTCTTCCAATTCGCATGTGTTTCATGTCGTGTGCTGTGGTCCACTGAATGGGTATGAGAGGTTATTGAGGCCCTGCTCTGTCGGCCGTGCGGGGGCAGTTGGCCTGGCGGTGGCATAGTGATGGATGGCAGGGTGTGCCAGTCATTAGGCAGCCTCCTGGCCTCTGGCACCGAGGTTGCACTCTTAAACACCGACCTCCCCCGCCTGTCCCCAAACACTGCTGCTCATTTCAAGGTCAACTGCCTCTGTGGTGCTGTAAGTTCACCTCCACGAGGCACAAGACTTCTTCGCTTTTTGTTTGGAACCTTTATCGCTCTCTGCCGACGGGTGTGTTTTGGAATGTGGGGGCGGCTGGCTGGTGCTGTGCCTCGTGCAGACACACAGAGAGGCACAGAGACACGCGTGCAACATGCAAGCACACACACACACACACACACACACACACACACACACACGGAGGTAAACAAAACCACATGTCAAACCCTCCCAAAAAGGCAGCAAACAGCCTGGAGCTCCCGTCGAGGTAGCAGAGCAATCCACGATTTGAACCCACTTTCCTCCCTCTCTCTTCAGGTCCTCTATGACAATCTCTTTCTTTAAATGTTCCCAGTTTGGAATACAGACACCCTAATTGGGGTGTCTGGAGTCAACACTTAGCTGCTACAGTTCACCCTCTATTGCACCCAGCTCTCTACCAACTACAACACTGTCTAAGTGCCAAGCTAAAACGATGCCCGGGGTGGATACAAATCCAGGAGTAACAGCCAGTCTACTGAAGGTTTCTTAATGCGAATTGCCTCGATTGCCTCTGTCCAAGGTCTTGATAGCAAAGCAGAAGGCACAGCAGGAGATCCTGATTTAGGGAAGATTCATACTCCACCTCTTTACCTCCACTACCTAGCGTACTGGCTGGGAGATATGAAAGGCAGAACTTGGAACTTTTGAGGAACAGGAAGAGGCCAGCATGTTTGAGCGTGTTTCAGAGGAAGCCAGGGGCTGAGGCCTGTGATGTTTAATTCAGGAGCACATAATCACTCCGATGGAGTTGAGAGCGGGGCTTTAAATAACTCAGCTTAGAGGGGCAGAACTACTTCACTCTGGGTGGGGGAATGCGAGCCTGTGTGCATGTGTGTGTGTGCGTACGTGCACGAGATCGTGTTCGACTGTGTGTAATTGTGCATACATGAGTACGTTTCATATTTCGACATGTCTGCGTTTGAGTATGCAAGAGAGTGCTCCTATGTTCTTTGTGTGTGTGTGGCTCCTCCCTGCTTTGAAATTTTTTATTTGTGCAGTGCATCACAGTAAAAGGTGGAGTGTGTTTGTTGCTGTGCCAAGCATCTGCATGCATTACAATAAAAGTGCAAAAGGCCAGCATTCAGAGGCTGAATATGGAGGTGTATTCTGGATGCCAAGCAGGCAGGCAGTAAGTCAGGCGGTAAGGCGGGCAGTGAGGCATTGAAGCCCCTTTAGCTGCCACAACTCAACTCACAGTTTTACAGCCTACTTATTCTTCCTAAGGCCCTCGCAGAGCACACTACCCTCTCCATTAGTTGTGGTGGTCCCATGTGAGAGGCCACGCTGCCCAGGGGCGAGCAGAGAAAAGGCCATCAGGAGCCCATCCGGCTGCTATAATGGCCTCGGCTGAGCCCATGGCACTGATCCTAATATTCAGTGTCCATCCAGGTGACATAGAGTCACACTGGAATAAAAGGAGGGAGAGGAAGTGACTGAGAACTCTTAGACACAGGGAGGATTTAACCGTGTGCTCTCTCCTCATGCTTCTTTTCTTTTTGTTTCCGCCTCAGAATAACCTCTTAACCTCTGGCTTTCTCTGAGTCTTTTCCACTTGCTTGCTCTCACATTTTCACGTCTTCCTCCGAGGGCATAGCGCAATTCATTTGGAGGAGGGAAAACACAGCTAATGCCATCTCACTGTACTCCCCCTCGTGCAGCCTTTCATATCAGCGCGGAGTCTGATTTGTTTGTGCGCGTCGTCTTTCTCCCTGTGCCAGTCGACAAGGCGTGCTATTTATGTGCCTTTGCCGTCTATGAGCGAATCAGGACTTCACAGGAGCAGCCAGGGGAGAAAGATGTGCTGGTGCATTTCTAAACAGGAAGACACAGGGAGGACTGATGTGTGTCCAGCAGCAAGACGGTCCAACCTGGCTGCTATCTGCTTCTGCAACGGCCCGCTGAACAACAATAGATAACACCGGTAGTCGGCATCAACAACTGTTTCGGTTGTAACAGCAAAAAGAGCCACTGAAGCACAAACTATTGGAGCATAAACACACATGTATGAAGATATGTACTCCCTCTACATGTGCATCAAGAGACTCACACACAATGACAACAGCAATGGCCACAGGACTGCTGAGCCTGTGTGCTCTGTCAAGCATGGTGAGGGGCTCATTATTATTACTGGGCTGGATACTTGAGCAGCCCCAGAGCTCAGCTTGGCAAGACCTTTCTCTGGAGACACACACACTGGCCTCCACACACACACACACACACACACACACACACACACACACACACACACACACACACACACACACACCATACAAATGGGTAATCAAACGTCTGCCCCTGGGAAAAAAAAAGCTCAATTGGTTTCCTAGCAACCAATGGTGTGTATTGGGTCCACATGAAAAATGAAAAAATAAAGACAGCGTGTGCGTGTGGTTGTGTGTGAGACAGAATGAAAGAATGAGGGTGAGATTAACGGTGCATATTGAAGAGAGATAGAGGCGTTTATGGGGTGAAGTACGGAGGGGTCAGAGATAAGAAGGAGTGAGTGGGATATGAAAAGGTAATGAAGAGAGAGAGAAGAGAAAAGGCGCCATCAGAAGTGTGCCAATCTGATCGACAAAAACGCATTTCCCATGCCTCTCCACAGGGGCAGTGTTGACTGCGAGATGAACCACAGAGCAGGCCCGTAGACAGTTAAGGTCATGGAAATGTGTTATCAAATCACAGCTCAGAGACAGAGAGATCATCATGGGAATAAATCAGTATTTTACACACTGTTACAAAATGTGTAGCAGCGCTGCAGGGGAGGGGATTATGCAAGAAGCAAAGCATAGGCTTTAGAAAAGCGGCATAAAGCGTTGTGCTGTGTATCACACCAGGTTCAAATGCAAAACGCAGGGGGGTTGCACGACACCAAAGGCACACAATCAGGTGAGAGTAGTGGTTTGTAAAATTGCTGTAGAGTATTTTACAAAGAGGCAAAGCTGATTCTCTGGGGCTCTGAAGAGTTTTTTGATCATAGCTGAACATTACGACTAAAACACAGCGAGCCCCCTTTTAAAAATGATCCAACAAATAGACAGAGTTACATTTTATTTGTTTATCTGTGTGCAAGTGTGTGAAATGCACGGAGCAAAGCAGCGTGTAATGGTGTGCGTGTGTGTTTCTGTAAGATACAAGTGTGTGCGATTGTGTGTGTGCATGTTTGGTACATCTGTCTGTGAAATTGTGTGTGTGCGGTGGTGAGAAGCGTACTATCTCCATCCAGCAGCTGCCACAAAGAGGCTTCCCAAAACAAGCGCAGGGCCATGACAGAGACAGAGCGACCGCAGCCTTCTGCTGGTGTAATAGGAAATTAATTGAGACCATCAATATGGTATTAATCATTAAAGCACAGGTGCTGAGGTGGCACTTTGCTGACTGCTCTACTGTTGGCAGTACTCTCTCTCTCTCTCACACACACACACACACACACACACACACAGACAAACGCAGTAAAAGTTTGACCTGCTGTTTAGCAAAAATGTTGGTGGGGACAAAAGAGACAAGTGGAGACAAAGGAAAATGTGCAACAGAAAAGTCTGGATCCTCTAATAGAACACATATGGACAGTGTGGTAGTTTAAACACACTGCAATCCAAGGTCATTCATGCTTTCCTTGGAAAATGGATTGTGTGCACCTCTTTTCAGCTCCCTCAGATAGCGGCTAAATCGAGAGACAGAAATTGAATAGACGTGGGTTTTCTGAAAGACGTCCAAATCAGAAAATGTCAGGTAAATTTGGGGAAATATTCATCAACTCCCTTGGAAGCCATGTTTCCTATAACACCTAATCCTTTGTGAGGCAGAGCACAGGGAGGACTGGAGTGCCGGTGTTAATCAGCCAGAGGAGAGCCAAATTGCGGCAACTACATTAAGCCGTTAAGCACACCACGTCTCCAAATTGTTGAAGGTGTCTCACTGAGATGAATGCTCCTTCTCATGAATAAAACATTGCACACATACAAACCCAGACACATACTTTTTATATGTGTGTGTGTGTGCCTTTTGCTGAGCGACAGCTGTGCAGGATGGATGTTTGTAGTGTTTGGAAAAATTTGACAGGGTTAAAGTTTCAGATTTTTTTTTTTTTTTTAGGTCTGAGTGAAGTCCGGCGTCAGCCTCCATAGGCACTTTACACCAAATCCTCACCTGCCTGTGTCTGTCAGTGTCCAAGCTGAGCCTATGAAATGTTTATGATTCAAGAGCAGTAGATAAGATGGAGATTGATCTGGATTGAAAGGCAAATAAGATTGCCGAAGCACAGAGTCAGCTGAAAAACTGGCAGAGGGAGCAGAGAGGGGAAAAAGAAAAAAGAAAGTAAGAGGAGAAAATGCATTAACACAGGTCCGGCCCTCAGAGAGCACAGTGTAATAAGAACTTCCTCTACACACATAGAATATACTTTAGAGTGAATATGGAAACACCATCATGACCAGCTGATTGATCATGTGTGTGTGGGAGTGTGTATTTGTCTATGTTTGATCCGCTTCTCTGATGCTGTCATGTTTCAGACCTAAAGTTCCTGACTGTTGTCACTGTCTCACATCACATTCTGTAATGTGTTTGAAATGCTGGCCAACAACAACTAATAATGGCATAACAAATATTTAATTATACACGCCACTATTTGGCCAAGATTTAAAATTCAGGTGTTCATTGAGATATGACAGGATTCAAGTCCACTGCCTGTTTCTGGATTTAAATTGTAAGGCTCCAGGTAGCCCAGGTAAACTAGAAACTTTTGTAAAGAGGCTAAATCCTCTTGGTTTGTCTCTAGCCCTCGGAAGTTTGCTGCATGTGTGCATGTTTATTTTTGTGCTTGTGTGTACATGTACTTGCACATTTGATCATGTATGTGTTAATGGTGTATGCATTGTGTATTTCCTATATGCACACAAATGTTATTTTATTAATTGTTTTAAATGCTTTTTGTTACTGTGTACAGCACTTTGAATTGCCTGATGTCTGAAAGGTGCTACTGTATATAAATAAAGCTGCCTTGCATTGCATGTGATTCACACTCTCTATTCCCCAAATATTTCTCTGTCCCTTTCTGTCCAAACTGTTTTTTTTAAAGGGAAAAAAAATCTCACATCCTATTGTAAACCATTGTAACCAACCAATCTGAGTCATTTGATGTCATCATTGTACTGCTCCTACTATTTCCTCACTAACCCAAACCCTCTTCAGAGCAAAAGTTAAAACATCCATAACTGCATATATCTAAGTCATCAGTATTTAATCTAGAAATGTTTTCATTGGCAAACTTGCTTGGTATAGCCTAACACATAAGATAGATAACAGAAAGTCATTTCTACCGTATATACAAGACAGAGCATCACAATGCTGTTTTTTTACCAGACCTCAGCATAAAAGGAAAAACAAAATCACAACAAACAACAGACACAATAGACAGAAACAATAATGAAAAACAGTGCAATTTGTCAGTGGACAAATGTAGCAGCAGCCAAAGTCAAAGTAGCAGCGGTCATGTTCAAATGACTGCTTCCGAAAGAGGAGGTTCTAGTGCATGGTGTAAAAGGTTAATCCTGCAGTGGGTACTTCTTGCTGTAAGATTTTTGAGTTTAACTAAGGATTATTTCTTTATTTTACTGATTTTAATTTGAAAAAACTTTGGGGCAAATTGGGAATTTTGCAAAGGATATCAGAGGGCTGTGATTGGTTTATGGCAACCCTTTTGGTCCATGAAGTTTTAATGTGAAAACATGTTAAAGAAAGTGATAAATGGACGAAGATAACTTTTATCACAATCAAAACATGACTTGATGGGTCAAAACTGGCTCTGGATCAGTTTTAGCCCCTGGTGATCGCCGTTCAGAACCAATTCATAAAGTCTATTAGTATAACACAAGTGGAAAAGATTTCATCAAATAGAGGGTGTTTTTCACAGGCCAGAGGAATGTGTGTGCATGCATGAATATGTGCATGTGTGTGTGCGTAAAGAGAGGGATGGGAGGATAAGACCCTTTGATGCTTCCCCCTGATGGCCTTGGCCAGCTTGCAGGAACGAAGCGAAGCAGAGGCCACCAGAGAGCTGGGGCCCAAGCCCTGGGGCCTTTTCTTCCATCCCCCTTGCTGCCTGCCTCCCCCTCCCTCCTCTGATCAATACCGGGTCCTAATCACTGAGGACAGTATGGCAGTCCTCTAGTTCTCTCATCTCCTCTCTCACTTCATCTTCTTGTGCTTTTAGTACCTCTGCTCTATGCTTGTTTTCCTCGCTGCTGTAAAATACTTGCACTTTAGGGTTCCCTGTGCTTGTCTGTGTTTGTCATTTCTTGTGTATTTGTCCGAAATTGTGTTAGTGTTGGCCACACGTATTCTGTTAGTATTTCTATGCAAATTTGTGAAAGGGACTCAGTTGTTTGAGTCCCTGTAAACATGTGAACGAGCTTATACAAGGCTGTTAAACTGTGTGCATGTGTCTGTGTACAACCAGATAAGACAATATCCTTGAAAGAGCAACAGCAACATAAACCCCAGTGAATTATGAGCAGCATGCATAAACTTGAAGAATAACACATCCCCTCATTTCGGTGGCTTTATCCCAGTTATCTAATTGCCCACGTCCTTTCTTTCCCTCTAATAAACTAATGAATGTGGCCGCGTTGAGGCCTGGACTCATATAGGCAGCAATAAGTAGCACTGCTTTAAACCCCAAACTGCATCAGAACGACTGAATAATTTGTAGGAGAAATAATTACGGGGCAGAAGAGCAGGCATCAATCCTGGAACACCGACAGAGCCCTCGCTGGAAACCACCTCACCCTATAAGCCAAGGCTCCATTAGGTATTGTCTGGGGCCCACAGGCTAATTTGTTTGCATCAATAATACATTCAAAGGATTTATCTAACTTGCAAATGAGTGTTCATTTACTGGTCCAAGAGGCAGGGAGGAGAGCAGGCAGCAGGAGAGAAGGTGTGAGAGGCTGAAACAGCTGGTTGGGGCTATCTGGGACAGAGTTAACCCTTTGCTAGGCGGCAGGATGGCGGTCCATATCTAGCAGTTAGCCTGTAGTATTCTGAAAAGGTTGGATGTGACATGCTTGGATAACAGCCAGTGTTTATGTAGGGCAAAGAGAGGCCAAGGTGCTGGTGACCAACCCTTGGAAAGGCATCAAAAATTAAGCAGAGAGCCCCCACACAGCCACAACTTATTACCTGCTGAACAGAATATTCTTTGATCGTATGCCAGGTGACTAAATGACAAAGAGGAGTGTGTGTGTGTATCTTTGTTTGAAGATGAGGATGTGGCTTTAGTGAGACATGGTGGGCTGTCTTTAGGAGACACCAGGGACACCTTTGATCTCAGTACTATACTACTCTGTCTCCCACGGGTGATATCAGGACACACAGAAGAAGTGGAAAGAAAACCAGCGGGAGGAAAAGATGGGAGGGTTATTGAGAGAGAGAGAGAGAGAGAGAGAGAGAGGGAGAGAGAGAGAGAGAGAGGGAGAGAGAGAGAGGGAGAGAGAGAGAGAGAAAGAGAGGGAGAGAGATGGGAGAGGAGGAAGGAAGCTGGCCATGAACATATGCTGCGTCTCCGTGCCAAACCCCACTGGCTCAGGCAACCCACGCATACGCTGCACTGCTGCTGCTGTCGCCACTCCAGCCCTCTCCAACACCAACACCATGGCACTACTTAGTCAAACAAAGCTGGAGAGATGAATCTGGAAAGAGACGGGGTCTCCCCAGTCTCAGCACTGCCAGCGCAGGGCTGCTTAGCTTGGATAACGCAGCCTGATTATACACACATCCATACGTAGACACAGAAGTGGCTTTCAGCTGTTTGGCTAACTGCCCCCCTTAATTTGTGACAGTTATGATGTGGGCCACCTACTAAGAGAGGGTTACCATTATAACCAAGTCCCTTTACGTGATGTAACTTCCGATTAAATATTGGTTATTCTGCAACGTATTACAGATGTTCTCAAGCTCAATACTCAAGTGAGAGGCGATGTAAAAACAATACGTCAAATTCTCCAGAACAAGTATTCCATTTTTCTTACATTTGCGTTCCTTTTTTTTTTTTTTTTTACAAATTCAGAGAAATCTCCAAGCAACAATGTCTCCAATTTGATTTTTATCAGTTTTATTGGTTATATATACTGTGTCTTACATAAACAAAAGATGTTCTTTCCTCTGAGTTGATTTGTTTGGTATTATTTCACAGTGTCAGTCTCCACACGCAAGTATTCCACCTTACTTCCAAGAGAACTTGATTTGCACTGGTATTACTTGACAGTAATTTCTTTATTTGAAAAGCCATTGGTGAGGGTTGTGGACAAACAGAGAGGTGAGGAAACATGCCAGCACTTTATTTCTTAACTGATATACTAAAAAAAACAAGGACCAGAGAAGGTTTCATTGATATTTAAATGCTTCAGGTTTTAGTGCCATGCCTCGTACATTTTGTTTTATTCTTTATCTTTAAGAATGTTTTTTGTGACTGAGCGAAATCAAGTTATTTTTCCTCACATTACTCTAAAACCTAATTTCTTTTTTTGCACGAGAGAGGTGGATGTAAACAATAAATTGATAAACAACAGAAGTCAGTTAGCTTCAGAAAAATGCTGAAACAGATTGGTACAAAAGGATCTCAGTGGAAACTGAATCAGGTTCAAATGTTATGTAATTATGAAGATAACTGCTAAATATTAAAGACAAAGTATTATGTCATTTCACTTGCTTTGACTTCTTCATTGACAGTAATCTCATTTGGTTTTGGGTTTGTTGCAGCTCTTTAAAAGCGGACTTACATGTAGGTATTTGTTTCGATAAAATGTGCCAATGAAATTGAGTGAAACTATAATTTGATGGTTTATAGAGTGTGTAGAAACACAATTTTTGGTGTTTTCTCTGCACAAACGTGCGATGATTCTTGATCTCCATGTGTTAAAATCTGTTTATTAAGGGGTGCTGGTGGTGCAGTGGTTAGTGCGTCCATGTATAGAAGCTGTAGTCTTCCAAGCGGGCGGCCCAGGTTCAAATCCAACCTGTGGCTCCTTTCCCATATGTCATTCCCCACTCTCTGTCTCCCTGATTTCCAACTCTATCCACTGTCCTATCTTTCAAATAAAGGCACAAAAAGCCCCCCCCCCCCAAAAAAAAAAATTCTGTTTATTAACAAAAAAGAAAAAAAAAAAACGAGTCTAGATGGGAAGAATATTTTGATAGTGATTGTAGTGTACTTTTGCTGTAAAAGAGTTAGCTCAAAGTTGAATGGTTTTTAGTGACTGAGTATGTGTGTGTATGTATAAAAATTAAAGTGTGTGTGCATTAGACAAAGGAGAACTGTGATGTTTGATGTACGGCACACCTCAAGGTATTATTAACCCTGACACTCGAGAAGGTTCAATTCAGTTTTTCATTGTTTAAACATTTTATAAGCAATACACTTAAAATTCATAGAAAGGTCACATTTATATTTTTCATACAAAACTTAATAAGATTGTTAAGTTTTATCATCTATGTATGAAAGATTTCAAGTGATGAGGCACTTACAGTAACTGCTGCAGTGCGAGTAGGCTATTTCACAAAAATGTTTAGAATAATGGCTGACCATGTATTTGATTTTCACTGTGATGTTAGAGGAAAAGAGGCTGAGAGGGAGGGCATGAAAGGCTTTGGAAAAGTCCTGACTCCACACTGGAATTCAAACCAAGGGCAAAAATGTGGAAGAGACGCAGACAGAACAGCACAGATCCAAATTCCTTGCAAACACACAAATGCATATAGACACACTGCCGTGCACAAATGCACACAAACCCACACATGTAATGGAGCCATACCAGACTGCAGACACACAAACACCTTCAGACGCCCAGATATATAATAACAAATGCTTGTATAACACAGAAATCAAATTCAGAGTTCATCTCAGCCTCGCAAACTCAATTCCCCTCTGACGTCTAGCCGCCTCACGTTTCCAAGCCTTTTCCATGTGAACGATTGGGGTCAGTATCGTCACATAAACATCATCCTCTGCTCTCTTACCCCCACCCGCATCCCCTTTCTCAGTGAATGGATGCTGAGCACTGGTGCATATCTACGCAGGGATGGCAAGGGCACCAAGGAGAGAAAATCAATACTATATCTCACCACTAAGCACAATCCCAACCAAAAGCAGCTGGAGTTTGCAGGTTGCTCCATAAACTGGACGGCTTCATCTGGCCAGCCGCTGTGTCGGGTGGATTGCTACAGTAATGCACTACAGCACAATGGCCTGGGCCAGAGCCTGCCAGACACACACATAAAAAAAAACACACACACACACACACAGGGACAAACAGCACGCTCCCAGGAGCCAGGGAACAGCAACAGCAATGAGAAAAACTCTCAGGAGGCAGGGACAGGGTTGACAAACACACTCTCTCCACCGTCACAAACAAGGAAAAACACCTCTGGACCATTTAGCCCACCCTTGCTGCATGTACACACAAACATATATACAATCACACACACGCAGGCATACACACAGAAGCCCTTAAAATACCTGTTCTAAAAATAGCAAGCGGGAAGCGGGAAACGGGACTGAGGCTATTATTATTGCGCACACGTCCTGCCTGGTCCCACCAAGGAAAGGGAAGAGACTAATGATTTTCCTGGTGCAAGCAATTAAAAAACTATTTGTCACCTGCCAGGCTGCGTATGACGTTAGGGGCCTTGGCAGAGGACCACAGAGTAGCTCCACATACACACACAGTACACACACACACACACACACAAAGTGGGTTGCACCTTAGAAAGCAGTCCAGAGGCAATAATGGTGCATGACAAACAGGTGAAGCTGGAGGATCACAGAGAACAGGGAAACTAGGAAAAGTGAGGCAAGAATGGAACATGGATCTTTAAAGAGAGAAAAAGAGTTGGGTAAACGGCTGATTTATCCGGACAGGTTAATACCAGGCCAGACAGCGCCTCAGACAAGCACGCCGCCATCAGAAAGTCATGTAATATTTAGAATGCAGCCAATGTAAGTCATTCTCCTGCTGCTGCTGGGCAACTTGCTAAAACAGAAATGTAAATTCTACTCTCTTTACCCCACTCTCCCTAGCTCCATAAGAGACTCCAACTCTCTGCCATCTGTATCCCTCGCTCTAGCTCTCTCGCCCTGTCTGCTGGGCTGCCTCCTCTGGAAATTAGTCTAAAACATGCAGGTTTGTACCGTAGACTGTATGAAAGATGTGGATGTAGCCACACCCGTTGGTTTGTGAAAGAACCTTTGGAACCTCCAGTTGGGCATTTTGGTTGTCGCAATCTTGTTTTTTAGGGGGGAACAAGAAGTGACCATATTTGGACAACAGGCTAGATATATATTATTTAGTCTGTATTTCTGGTTTATAGGCCACGATGTTGACTTATGGTGTAGCCCGACCCTTCAGCATACCCGCTTTTATAATTGATTTTGCTCTAAAAAGGACAACTATTTACAAAAAGAATCTTCTTTGATAAAAAAAAACTTGTAGCTAACGAGTAAGACCATCCAGGAAAAATGCTAACTGAGCTTATAAATCAACAGAGAAGAAGGGAAATGTCCCCGACTGGTTTCATGCAATTCAATTTCCATTTGCATCCAGTGGAGTCTCCCCCTGCTGGCCATTAGAAAGAATGCAGGATCAAGAAAATTCTGCAGTTGTTTCACTTTCGAAAACCAGGTGCTACATCCACTTCTTTTATACAGTCTATGGTTTGTACACTCGTTCATTTTTACATGAAATCCTGCTGGATTTGTCTAAATGGTTTACGAATACTAACTAATAAAGTAACATTTTAATGTAATGAAACAACTCCATCTTCTTGCTTTGCTGCAGTTTCTACATTAGCATTAGCAGGGAAATGAGAGACAGCATGTTAAATTGGAGATATCTGAGGGGGTCACTCGGGGGGCACATTTTTTTTGTTTGTTTAGTTTTTTCTTTTCCGAGTCCTCCCTTGCTCGGGTATGTATAGAGGAGTCCTTCCTCTATAGAATGTGTTAGGGTGAGAATGGGCCACACAGGGGGCACTCAGGCTGACTCAAACCTCCCACTACTTATAAGGAAACATCCTCTGATGCTGCCACAGGAGGCCAATATTGGGCTATGGGAGGCAGCCCATATAAATTGGGAGGGGGCAGTAAATAATATTAAGACAAGCGTTATGCCTCCCATGCAGTGTGCAGATCCAGATCCAGCTCCACACACACACTCGGCTGCAGTAATTTACGAGGCAGCTCGTTAACGTCGGGTGATTTGCACTGCTCGTTTGCTCCCGCTCATCTCTACCAAATGATATCATCTTCTACCTCTAATCTTCTAACTGTAATCCCCTATTCTCCAAGCACCTCCACCCCTCCCACCTCTTGCTTCCTTCCCTCCTTCCCTCCTGCCATTCTTCCTCTCCTACCTCTTCCACATTTACTGTCTCTCACCTCCTCCCCCACTTCCTCTCGAACTCTGTCTTCTCAGGTTTGCGTGGGTGAGTTTTGAGATTCGAGAGCAGACAGAGTCGTCCCACTGAAGGGTGTGTGTGTGCATGTGTGTTCGATATGACATATTTTCAGATCAAAACAGACTAAAAGAAATCTGGGTTGACTCTGAAGGCTCTCTGTGCCCTTGTAGTTACTTTTCCACTGCCCCCTACTGAGAGAGAATGAGAGCAGGCTTTAAAAAAGAAAGAAAGAGCTTTTCTCTCAAAACTTGCAGAGGGGAGAGAGCTCAGCAATCCTGGGGATTTCTTTCTGCAAAATAAAGACAGATAGAATTGCACGATGGGGGTGGGGGGTCGGTCAGAACAAAAAGCAGGAGGAGAGAAGAACATGAGAAAGAAGAGGATAGACAGGTAGATACAAATGAAAACGATGTGCATAACAGACACTGTTATTGACAATTAGAGAAACAAATGGCATTGTTTTTATCGATGATAAAATACCTCTGGGGCTCCCAGAACCACGATATTAGCTTCAAATAGTAAATTGATTCCACCACATTGGCCAAACACTTTATCTTATATATTTTCCTCAAACATTCCTTAGTCTCGTCATATCCAACCCGCAGAGAAATCAGCTGGTTTCAGACCAGATGCAGCTAACACCAACACATAAACAGATTTTCAGAATGAAAATTGCCAATTATAGAAATGGCATTCAGAGCTGTTGGTTTGTATGTTGATGAGTGGTAGCTGGTTAAAGGTGGATTGAGATCGATACACGACTGAATGCAGAGTGAATGACTCTGGCTCTGTATCACTGCTTCTTTGCTCTTCTCCTTCATCTCCAACACGCACTGTCTCCCCCTTTACCGCTCTCCTCTCCTTCTCAGTGTCATCTTTCCTTCTATTGCACGTCCAAGTGATCGTGTCTGGATGTCAACCCTCATCCTCAGCTAATTGGGGCTCAGAGGAGTAATCAGGGCAGGACAAATCGGACAGTTTTGGTCATTAGCTGTGACCAGTGTGCTCTGGGAAGCTGGGAGATGCGTTCACACTTCTGCCACGGCGCCAGAGCCCGGATAGTGACACGGGCAGATCTGTGGCTCGACATGAGTGGGGGACACAGAGATTGGCAGAGGACCGAGCAGACTTAGTGTGATGTGCTCTGCTTTCTAGGCAGGAAGTAAACACAAAAAAAGCTCAATGGTGACACAAACGACAGGGATTCTCTCGTTTTCAAAGTCTTAACATTTCAAATCAGGATCAGCATTTGTTACATTACAGTCATTTCTCTAAAAAGCTACACAGTTGGATAGTGGACAGACATACATAAAAAAAAAACACTTTAAGTAATGTATGAATGAGGCACTGGTTAAGCTTAGTTGGTAGAGCAGTGCAACTCACATACAGAGGCTACGGTCCTCATTGCACTGGTCGCAGGTTCAAATCCCCACCCATGATCTCTCCCTAAATTTCCTTTCACTCTATGGATTTCATACCCAAATGGAGTAAAAAGCCACAAAAAAATCACCATAATAAAAAAAGTAATGTATGGTTGATAAGAGGAAGATAAGGAATACAGATTGAACTTAGATTGAGAAGGAAAGGGAAAAAAAGGCAAGACATTTTTACAGGAGTTGAATGTAGTAAGGTATTTGTAGTTTATCATTTGTGTGTTAATGTTGGTTTTTAAGCTGACAACGGGAATATTGTGTCAAAAACAATCATGGAAGTCCAAAAAATTTAAACATTTCCACAGCTGCTTCTTCTTCTGAAAGCAAGCCGCGTGACTCTGGAACAAGATGAATGTCAAGTCGCCTTTCTGGCAGCGCTTTAACCTTTCAGGATAACTGAATTATTTAAGCGCCACATACCTGTTGTGGTCCTCCGTTTCTCTGGTTAAGGGGCTGCAGGAGTCTGTGGCTACGCACGCCTCTTTGGCCGCAGAGTGAAAATGGCAAGACAAATGCGGCGGGGGATTTGTGATAATTGGCCGTGCTGGTGGGCCAGGCGACGGGCCTGAAGAAAAGGTCGCAGGCACTGAAGAACAGATCAGTCTGCCAAGAGGGGAGGAGGCTTTGTGCGCCTCTGGGGTTTAACTCAACTTCTCTGTTTCTTCATATGGGGGGGAATGTGTGCTCCAGCAGGGGCCATTAATTAAGCAGCTGAGTAACCTTCAATTTGTTTAGAGGTCAGGTGCTCTTGTGCCACTGTTTTTGGATAACTTAGAACTAACTTTTTATTCTGTCTTTATGTGGAAAGACAAAGTGGCAGGAGTTCATTGAAGTAAAGTGGAGACAGGGAGCAATTTGAATGTTTTTAAGTAGAGAGGGTGGAAAGGTATAATGTCAGATGCACTGTGTATGCGACTGCACACAAGCAGGAGGAGAAGTGAAGGAGATGAGGGGAGCCACAGGGACATGGCTCACACCCCGACATGCTTGTGAAGCAGCTGTTCTCCTCATGGCAGAGAGAGTGGGGGCCTGCCAGCAGCAGCATGTGCCTGAGAACACCACCGTCTCCAAACATATCGCAGAAACAGACCGGCTGCAGACACACACAAACACAGATGAAGGCTAGCATGTGCACACGCTGAAAGATATACAGACACACACCCACATTACACAAACTGCCACCCTCTCCTGCCAGTCCACCGCTGAGGACTTGAGTCGAACAGTCAGGCGCTGGAGTCAAACTCATATGCTATAAATCTGATCTCGTACTCTGTAGAGGTGCATTTCCATTTGATACAAACAACAGCCTGCATAGCTAACGGCAATTATATTTCTACTGCCTCCATTTGCCCTCAGGTTGTAGACAGCCAGTCAAAAACCTCCCCAGGTTTTCCTACCTCTCTTCCCACCACTCTCAGTGAAATCAACAGAACGGTGCCTCAGCTCATCCATGATTTATCTCAGTGAAATATTCATCATATAGCCCTGCATGGTCTGGATGTATCTGATGTGAATCTGGACCTGACAGCTCTGCTCCGTCATCACACATCACCTGAGCCACTCAGAATCCGGCACCTGTCTCCCACCGCTCAGCACAGAGAAAACTAAACTGATCGGAATGAATAGAGGACTCTGGTAGATATAAAAGATCCATCTGTCTGACTTTTGCCTGCAGGCATGTCCGCTCTGGGTCTGTAGCTACTGTATCCTGCTTGCACGGATCATCACAGTAAAGGAGCTGCTCAACTTTTCCCATTCAATTAGTTTGAGAGAGAGGCCTCTAACCTGAGCGGTGACGTGGTGGCTTGTGAGTGCATGTGTTGGACGACAGCACATGATCTGCTGACAGGTTTAGCAAAGGGTACTCATCTTTAGGGATTTTGGAGCCAGTTATGAGAGTTGAATAGTGTGGGAGATCAGAGGTGCTGGACATTTTTGATAAAGAAATGTAAAAAAAAAAAAAAAAAAAGCCTCTGATGTGTGAACGGGTCGAAAAGTTAGCACAGAGTAGGTTTTCAGCACCATGGACAGCACCGCAGAGTGCTTAAAGTTCTCTTTAATCATAAAGCTATCACAGCTATAACAAGCAGGAGTTATCACTCTGCCTGTCCAATTAAGTAACCTTTGAATTATTCCATAAATTAATATTTCCGAAATACTATCTAATAGTGCCGGAATGATCATAGGGACAACAGTGACAACTCATTTTCCCACATAACAGTAATTCAAGTGGTTCCAAAGTCATTATACTCTGAAGGACTAACGTAATAAGAAAAATTTAACTGCAGTGAATAGTGATATTAATAATGTATTCATGTGAGACAGAGAATAGAGCACAGTGGCCTGAGCGGAGGAAGGTAAGAGGGAGAAAGTGATAGCTGTGAAGAAACAAGGTCGTCAGCATTCCCTGCTGCCTTGCGAGTCATTTCATTATCTCGTCCCTCTCTCCGCCTCTTTAAAAAGGGAAAAGCGGGAGAGGGCTATTGACCCCTCTCTGTGTTCGTGGCAGGCGGCAGGACAAATGAAGTTTCCCTTCAGACCCCCCTCCGCATTAATATCATAATTATCCCCCACCTCTGTGCCCCCGTCGGCCAGCGCAAACTCCACTGTCTGATTTGATAGAGAGGCAAAGGCAGGGAATTACATTCGATTAGCACTAAACAAGAGAAGGGGACACCGAGCGATGGAATCAATCAGTGACACCAGGATGAGTGAGATCTTCGATGTGTGCGTGTGACATGACAGCTTTTGGATGGAGAAACCTCAGAACTATAAACTTATAAAGACATCAATCATTTCATTAATCAATCAATCAATCAATCAATCAGCCATTCTACCCACAAAGAGCCCAACAACAGCAAAACCTTTGTAATGACCCGATGAACACAGAGCAGGTCCAAACTGCACTCTTTAATATTAAAGTTCCTCTGAGGAGTTTTTTTAGCATCTTATGAAACTGAAAATAATACTGATGCTTTATTATGACCTACAAAGCAAACCTGACCATCATGGATAAGTTATCATTATCCATATGTTGATTTTTAATGCCTGTAACCGCTGCCACCGGGAAAATATCAAAGAAAAGTCTGAAAAAAAAAAAAACTCACATCAAACTAAGAGGCTTGAAGACACGATTATCAGAGGAAAAAAATCTACAAAGCCAACGTGCCAAGCCTTGGCTTTTATTAAAGATCAAAAATCCTCTAGAGAATGTAATGTAAAGGTGGAAGGGAATTGTACATGTGTTTGTATAAGTGCATATGTGCAGATGTCTTAATTGTGGGTATGGCAGGGTGATTCTTTGTGTCATTAAGGTAAGTCTGGGAAAGGTTTTGTTTGTATTTTATTTTTCCCTAGAACCTATTGTCTCCTTTTACTTCAAAATTGACCAATTGATTGTGAATCCTTCTTAATCACAGCTTTCTTAATTGAATTTCTATTTTTCTATGAAAAAAAAAAATACAACTTAAAAAGTTCAACTTAAAAAGGATTACTGAAGTCTCTTGAAGTATCTTGCAAACTCCAGCTGTAACTGCCAGCATTTTAACAGTGGCTATACACTGGCCGAGGGATTTGTGTGTGTGTGTGTTTTTTTTCTGTGGAAAATATCACATGGTATGACACAGAGCTCCATTTTTCACCCAATCCACTGAAATGGGAACTTTTTTTCCTGAGTGACAAACCACACAGGCCGCTCTGGGCAGCTCTCCGTCTCAGCAGCAATTTGGATTCATTGTTTGCAACCCCAGATAACTGCGGCGGTACTTTTCTTCACTCTCAGCCATTTGCGGGGATGGGCCAGACATTTTAAAGTGGGTCTAATGCCATGGAGAGAGAGGTGGAGGTAGTAGCGGGTGGGGATGATCAGATTGAGAGTGAGAGGTGAAAAGAACAAAGGAAAATGAATGGAGTGAGGGCGGACCCCCCTCGCAGGTCTTCATTCCTGTCCCCTATCTCATTACCCAGGCTTTGACTCAATAAAGAGTGGATAAAGAGTGGATAAAGAGGCATACACCCACAGGCTAAACCCCTCCCCTCCCTAAAATACCTTTTCCCTGCCTCACTCCGTCAGTCTTTCTTGCTGTGTCACACACAAAAACACACACGCATATACACACTGTCCCCTTTCTACCTCTACTGCGGCTTCAAATCTTCAAATCTATTGCTCTCCCTCGCTCTCCCTTCAGTGTTTTTTTTTTTTAAGGCTAACTTTCTAAAAAGTTGTGTCCATCTCCCTGCTCTCTCATTCACAGCCCGTCTCTCCCCTCTCTGTCCTCTGTGTTCCCTCCCTGTCGGTGCTGTGTAATAGGAGTTATTTTCATCCCTGTCTCTCCGTGACTGTAGCCGCTGGATGGCTGAATATTTACATTTTTCACTCACTGGTGACCTTTCCCTGTTGCCGCTCTGGGAGCTCCAGTCTCCTTGCTGCTCTGCTGTTGACAGAATACTGCTTGCAAATCTCATATGGACACCGCAAATGGTACACAGGGAGGCATGGATAGACGGCTCAGAGAGTGGAGAGAAGATGGAGAAAAAGAGAATGACTGTTGCAACCCATGATGACTGTTACATGTCTGATGGAAAACGTCTTGAATAAACAGAGGTTCTGTAGGTCTATTTGCATTTGCAGACTGCAGAGATATGGACTGAATCTGGTGTAATCTTTCACCTCGGGTGTCATCTTGATTGTGGTTTTCCTTCCGCACAGATGGTCTGCAATAAACTGCCTGAAAAGGGATGTAAATCTGGAGTTCCAGGCATGCTCAGTGCCAGAGAAAATACTTGTAAATAAATGTTTTTTTGTTGGGCAGCAGAAGGTACTTTTCTATTTTTTTCCTTTTTTTTGAATAAGGGATGAGTTAGCTGCACATCAGGGCAGTGTGAGTCATGAACAGGGATCTGCTGAGCAGTGAAAGAGAAGGAGACTTGAGGGCCAGGTTGCTCTTCGCTGATGCTCTGCAGTAATGCTAAAGTTGAGTCAGTGAACTCCTCAAAGTTTGATGAGTGTTTACGTGTGCGAATCCTAAAACTGGCAGGGAGAGGGAGTGAAAACGAGGGCAGTAGTTTTTAAATGTGCTGTGACCCCTTGACTCCAGCTGTTTGTCCATTCTCTTTTTCTCCAGCGTGTAAACATGTTTCTGAATATTTTCACATGTCTGATATTGAATAATTCTCAACATTAGCATGAAATCCACC
>NC_083626.1:22430459-22500459 GCF_963584025.1 Labrus mixtus | reverse complement strand
CCCACCGCACAGCTACACAGACTGGGCACATGGTGAGAGACACATTATACAGCTTAAAAAACAAACAAACACATCACACACAGAGGCACAAATATAATAGGTGCATGTGGCTGTGTGTGTGCAAAAAAAAAGAAAAAAGTCACACATAAAGACATCCTATGACCAATTCAGATGCGCCTCCAGGTGTTCCATTGTTCCGCTAACATCAATTGTGAACTTATTTCAATACCACTGAACTCTGTGTGAGAGTTTGAGATAGCGCCGGCACGCAGACTTCCTCCCGTTCTTTTTTTTTTTTTTTTTTTTTTTTTTTTTTGCTGTACTCTCATCCATTACAGCTGTCTGAAATAGGATGTATGCCTCCTCCCACTCCCATAGCTCTGCCATCCATTACTCCACGCTGGCAACAGACAGACACTTCCTCCCACTCCCACAGTGCATTGAACATCACATTACTACAGTCAGCCACAACCACAAGCTCGCACATTTCTGCCGTGCAGTTTTGAAAGAATTTATGCCATAAAGTCGACTTTGTGCTCTTTTCAGGGATTAGGCGGTTGTGATGCAATATGGCACATTTATCTATAAGGCTTAAAAGTGTTTATACATTTCACTACTGCTGTGTTTTGCATTACTTTAGTGAAAGGTGCTTACAAACAGAAATGCCTATCCAATATTTTACTTGAAGCTTCAAACTTACAGATAAAACTGTAACTTACCATTAATGTTTTGCTGTTGTGCTTCCTCATTACTGAGAGAATACTGGTATAATTGTTATAACTGCTCTAGCCCAACAGGTTTGTATGCATTTATATCGCCAGCAGAGAGCTGCAGACGTTTTTCTTCCCCCGCTTCATAAACTTGCGGTCTTGTTAATTCTGATTACAGAGAGTTTATTGATATATCATAGTTAATACTGCTCTAGCCTTTAGCGCTTGGCGTTCTGTGCAGTGGCTGTGCGCAGTAGGATGATGCTACGGCTTGCTCCTCAGGATTGACAGGTGGGCCGGTGCAACAGGCCTCAGTGACTAGGGTGACTGGGGAGCGAATAAATTAGCCCCCAGGCTGCTTTCCTCTCCCTCTGTTTACTTCATTTCTCAACCACACAAAGCAGCGTGCCAGACAAACAAGCAGCTTAAAGCATAACACAACTGTTGCACCTGTCAGCGCCGATATACAGTGGGCATCAAACACATTTTCAAACACACAACGTAAGCTTGTGCTCGCACGCTATACGCCCACAGAATTAGACAATGAGTTCTTAAGCACAAAACTACTCATGCAGAAATATTCACAGGCTGTTACGCTCACTCACACACACTTAAGCACACAAACCCTGACAATCACAATAGAGCAAGATTGAAAAGGCCAGCAGAGATCGTTTTGAGAGCACAAGCACACCCACATACACAAAGCTCATCATACTCAAGCGCTTATCAGTAATTCAAGACGCATATCAGTTACTGGTGTTTCTGCTGCTCTCTGCATGCTGAGCGTCTGGGTAACAAAGTGACGGCAGCACAAACCATTATTTGCTGTCTTTGGGCTGTGACAGATGACAGCACATCACAGGGCAAGCAATTAAACCATAATTACACACACATGCACAAAAATCAGCTCATAGAAAGTGCACTTTTCTCGCATGTAATTATGAAGAGCATACAAATAGTGAAAGAAATACATAGGTGTAAATTCTCACACACATACATGCACACAATAAGGGTGTAAATGAGAACAACAGAACAATGGAACAGTTTTATGGAGGTATTCACAAGCAGCATGTCCATAATGTATTCAAGCGCTGTCACTGCAGACAGCAGGAAAAAAGAGTTACAGAGACGTGTGTCCTCCAAAGTCAGACACTGATGCAGCAAATTCATTCGCTCTTGTCACTCAAGCAAGCAGCCAAGGCGATGAAACTCTGCCTTGGCCCAATGAGAGGGTATTATTGCCTGGCCCTCAACACGCACCCCTCCCCCCCTCGGGGTGTTAAAGCGGTCCTGAGCGGAGCAGCATCGCAGTTCACACAGGGCAACCAGGCCAGACATCCCAGTGATAAACAGTTCGGCCTAAATAAAGCCTTCACATATAAAGGCAGGGCCACCACCGGTTACCTGTCCCGCCCCTGGCCTGCCTGTTACCCGGGCGACACCTCGCTCACATTCATCCATCATGGATGACAGGTGTCACACAGAGATGGGTTACTAAAATGCTAAGTCCGTAGAGGCAAAAGTGACTCTGGTTATAGTGAGACTGAGATAGAGAGGAAACTCTCTCATTAGGCCATAATGATGTGTGAAGACAGACCTAATCAGAGCGTGGCACCTTATTTATGTTGGCAATTTGCTGTTTTCCGGCGGTGATGCAAACGTCTTACTGTCAGAGGCTGCCACACATTTGTCATTCTGCTAGATTGTCAGTCCAAATTGGGAATACACACTGTTACACATTTGCTCACACACAAGAATATGTGCATAAACACACAAAATATCTTTCATTTCGTTAACAAACTCTTCCTGATTTTTTCTTTACAATTAGATTCCCCCTTTTGAACTCCAACTTCCCAACAGCTATATAAGGCCATGTTAAAAGTCCATGTAACTGTCTTCTCCTTGTTTATTTGTAGTCTCTATTCCATGTTTTCCTATCAAAACACATTTCAATTTCAAGGTACTTTCTGATTAAATCTACAGTCAGGAACTTTTATTTTGTGTTGATTTTGGCGCCCCCTATGGACAAAGCTGTTCAACTTATGTCTTTACTGATCCTGTCTTGGGGTCTCATGTAATTATAATCAGTGCACAGAATCCAAACTAAAAGGGTACAGACCACAAAGACCTGAAAAAAGCATTGCCAAACATTATTCAGCTTTATAAAACCATGTGTACACACAGCTGCACGCAGTGTTCTTTTTATGAATCCTGATCCACCTTGAAATGTGTGCACATGGATCAACCTCATATTCCGCCCTCTGCATGACGATGTTCAACCGTAAATGGTTAACGCAAAGCACCTCATGAATACGAAGAGATACAAATGAACCGGCAGATCAAAGGTTTCCAGCAGTGTGTCACAGAAACAGCTTGAAGGAAGATAAAAAAAATAAACTTTCTGACACTGAAACCGTAGTACTTGTGAATGGAATGGAGGTTACTTCATGTATATTGTTTGTTTGCTAAAAGGGAGGTGGTCACAAACTATAAAAAAAAACAGAGTGGCACCAAGTTGCTTCTGCATTCAGTCCTTCAGTGCCGAAACATGCACCATTTGTCATTATGCACAGGTGTCACTGCAGTTTTATAAGTGTACAGGACCCATACCATTTCTTCACATTGTCAGATAGCTCATGTAAATCAGTTGTGCCCCCCTATAGATCGTAAATATTAATGGACTGCACTTGTCTCAGTCTTTTAAGTGTTATTTTGTATTTTTAAAACAGAAAAAGTAAAGTCCGGTCATCTGCGCTCCGGGTGAATGAAGGTGAGACAACTCTGATGACATATACGGTGAATTCAAAAATAAAAGTTGATTAACTATAGTTAACTATACAGAAATAGTCCATCTTTTTTAATGATCTGAGAGGCCCCACTATTAATTCCAGCCTGTTTCATAACCACATTAAACTCCACACAGGAGCTTTAAATGAAGTTTAATCAAAAAGTAAAAAGTATCTCCGTCTGTGATATCATCCAGCCTACTCTATCAGGGATAGATTTACCATTGACTCATCTATTTCTCTAGTGTCCCCTAATGTTCCCTCGGCCGACATTTGCTCTCACACATCATCACTCTGGATGTGAATAATCCACAGTCACATCTCGTATACATTTTTTCAGCTCTCCATGTATTGAGAGACTTGCTTTGCTCTATTATACAGTTGTTGACACGGACATCCAGCTGGTAAAGTCACTTCTGGCTCACTTCTTCATTAGATGGAATGTATCATTTTGTGGGTGTGTGTTCGTCTGTGTGTGTACGTATATGCTGATGTCTGTTCATGTGGATGCCTGGGGCAGGTGATTCAGCCCGGGGCAGAGCGGCATAAATAGAGCTCACGCAGCAGCCAATCAGGCAGCACTATCAAACCCCATCCATGGAGAGAACGCAAAATCTATACTCAATAGAGATTCATGGACCATGCAAGATTCAAGCTACCCCCGACCATTGACAGCATCCATGATGACTATTGATCATGCAACGATTTCTGGCTCTATACAGACGTGATTAGATGACTTACGGCTGAAAAGTGCCACTTCCAGTTTGGAGGATGAGCTCATTTTCGACTGATGCCGTAATGCTCTGCATTTCACCTGCTGCCTTTACAGACAGACGCTCTAAACTCCTCTTTCCCAATCGTTCAGCGTGAATCAAATTATCTGTAGTGTCAGGGTGGCACTCTGCCCAGAATGCCCATAATGTAAAATATCTCTCTTGCATTTTGGATTCAGAGAGAAGTGTACAGCTCCTGTACGTTTCTGGCACAATCACTGTGGCTTTTATCCCACTGAAGGCTTTCTCCATTAAGATTCTCTTCCTTCTTTATATCCATTTAAATAAGCCACTACTTCCACTACTTGTATGGTTGCAACAGTATCATTCTTCAGTGCATCTGAAGACTTAAGCAACGGCTGATGAGACATTATACATAATAAATCAAAAGAGGCTTAGATTTATCTCCCCGGTGCTCTCCGTTGGACCAGCTGCAGCCTCTAAATCAGTCACAACTGAAACGGGCTACAAAATGAATTGGCAGGCTGCGCCCCAGCTAACGGAGAAAATGAAAAACAAACCAAAACTCCTCAACAAAGCAAAACAAATGATGCTTTAACAAAAAGTGAATGTGTTATGGAAATGACTGACTCTAAAAATAGCATGCTTATTGCAAAATAAACACAAACAGTTGATAAACAGGCCCCGAAGAGAAGAATGAATTAGCCACGCTTGACGTGTAAACACAGCTATACATCAAGTTCAAGAGGAAAACAATAACAGGACTAAGGCGGTTTCAGAGAGACCCCTGACCACATTCCAAACGAAATGCTCTCATCCTCTCTGGGTGTATTCCTGAAGCTGAGGACAAAAAAAATCAAGACAAAAGAGAGGGAAGACAAAAGAGAGGAGAGATACAGTGATGTAGTTGGATATAAGAGTTAAATATTAGATGGAGGGAAGAATAGAGATGGAGAGATAAACGAGGGGACGTGGGGGTTTACAGCCGCGCTCATGCCCGTGCAAGTCTGTCTCCCTGAGTGAAGACACGGTGTCTGTTGATGCTAATGCTAGCCAGCTGGGCTCACGGCCAAAGGCATTAAGTGGAATCGAATTCCACCAAACTAGCTTTAATCAGCAGGTTTTTAAGGTTAGAATTACTCTCCCTCTCCTCCAGCCCGCTGGCCAAGGTTAAAGCAGACACAGGCGGGGGCTGGGCTCAGCTAATGGGATGGAAGGGTGGCAAGGGGCCCATGGTGTGCCACCATACACCGACACACACACACACACACACATATAAACACACCTCTAAACACACTCTCAAAATAACAATAATGCACATCAACCAGCAGACACAAAAATACAGTTTTGCCTCTGTGCGCGTGTGTGGCATGCGTGCACAAGACGACAACACAAGCACACAAATATGCATAATGCACACAACCTTAAGTGCACCGACACACAAGCTGCATAAAAATTCCCAGTTGCATCAGGTCACAGCCAGACTACATGTAAAATTCATAATCATGATCCTCCAAGAAACATCAGCATGGCAAGGCTTGGCAAAAATAAGAATATATAAATAACAGCAACAGACTAATGCATCCGTGCTCCTGCCTTTCATTAATCTACTCTTTGACATTGCTAGCTATAAATAGCAGCCAAGGTAAAGAGGGAAGAGATGGATTCAGGCCATAAATTGTACAAGCTTTGTACAACAAGCTTCTTAACTATCTGTGTCTGCATTGACAAATAGGAGTGCTCATCAGATATTCATGCATCCAATAACTCATCAGTTAGAGGGATCCTTTGCATAAACAAACCAAATAAACAAACCGCTAAAGGTTTGTTTATTTGATTTTTCTCTTGAGTAGTAACTTCTCTTTTTAATATAGCCTCAAATAAAGACCTTCTTTTCACTCAAGCCTAACAAGAATGTTTTAAACAAACACAAAAGCAGAGGTGAAACTGTTGGCTAGTAAATATATCTAGCCGTTTTTTTATTCCTCTCAAAGAGGCAGCAGAGGCCTTGCCTTGACCACGACACATTGATGCCTGTCAACAAAGGAACGCTCAGTTAAACCTCGCAGTGCTGCTGACAGCTTCTCTAAAGTCAAACTGTGTTTCTATAGCAGACACACTATGCGCTCCGGCCTAAACAGCAGCATTTTTTTCATCCTGCTTTCCCCTCACTTGGGCTTTCATTTCTCTTATCTTTCTCCTCTCCTCCGACTTTGCTCGACACATAAAAAAGTGGCCTTACTTTGTGGAGATGTACTACAGATTAAATTAGCCCAGTCGAGTCTCTGTTTTTGAAATACTAATAGGCTGCCTTGCACAAATTGTGATTGAAGTCGCTTATGCAGAAATAAGGGGTTTAGTTAAAAGTCTATGCAAGGAGATGAGCAAATTAAACTAATGTGAGGGATGACAGGTTGCAAATGGATGGTAAGTATATGAGTAAAAGGTAAAATGGCAAATGGAAACCAGTCATTATCCTGAGACACCACTTCCACATGACCCGACCTTTGAGCTGACCTCTTGATTGCCTGTCAAGAAGAGACGTGGAAAAATCATCTTGCTGCAAAAAGAGTAATGGGCATCTGTTTGCATTGAAAGCATGAGGCTATCACACACGACAGGCACTTCATTCCATTAAAAGACACAGTAATGGATACTGCAATCAGCTTATTGTACCACAGTTTCAAAAGAAGAGGACAGGGGTCATGTTTTAGCTGATATTTTTGGTCAGTCTGAAAACAGCTGAGTCTAAGGAGACTTTCCCGTACAGGGTGTCTCCATTTCGCTTAGTCAAACCCAAATGCATGTGCTGGAGAGTGGCCAAAGGGATGTCAACACGGGATCAGCATGGCTATGAATTTACCTTGTCCTCGGTCGTGAATAAGGATGGGTAAGGAGGCGAGTTTCTGGCCCATATGTAGTTAAAAGCTTTAAAATATTCCATCAAGCTTCACTTTTCTTTTCTCCAGACTTTGTCCTCAAAAACGGAGTTCATTACCCGTCCTCAAGGCATGTCCTGTCTTTAAAATTACATAATAATTAATAAAAGAATGACATGGTGAGACTGCTGCTGCTGCTGCTTAATAAACATAGATGGCATTGTTTGAGTCTGTATGACCGCCCATTAACCTTCCCCTGTGTTAGCTGAGGTAAGGATAAAAGTGCCACTGTGTTGAGAAGGGGAGCACGTCCTCTGCATTAATGAGAGCCAACCATCCAACCCACTGGTTCCCCTGAAAACACACACACACACACACACACACACACACACACACATAGAGCAGAGACCTGCTGAAGATGACATCACAGACTCTGCCTCCCCTGCCGTGGGTTACGCCAGGCAGACATGCCGCCTAATTGTTAGAGAGAGCTCACATTTGTAATGCTCCACAGTTCTGTTAGGGCTGATTAGCGGAGGCTCACGGCTTCTCCCCACGCAGTGATCTATAGGCACTCCAAATTTTCCAATATCTCCGGTGTGAGCAAGGAAGAGCTGAGAGAGACTGTAAATCATGACAAGTCCTACCGAGTGGAGGAGACGGAAAAGGATGGAGGGATGAGAAATCACAGAGAGAATAAGAGAGAGAGGGAAAGACTTGTATGGATACATGAGGAGGGGGGGAGAAAGAAAATTATTGAGGGAACAAGGTGATGGTAGAGGAAGGAGTGCACATATAGATGGGAGAGGAGCACACATCAGGGAGACATGAGATAGTTGGGAAGGAGAGAACTGAGGAGAGGAGAGGAGAGGAGATATGATTACCAAGGAAACAGCGAGAGAAAAATTCCCGCCGGGGGGAGAAAAAGACAGAGAGGGTGTGGAGCAGACAAAGAGGAGAAAAAGCATGGAGAGGGGGAGAGAAAGAAAGGGAGTGGGAGGACAGAGAGAGACGTGGAGAGAGAGACAGAGGAGAGGATAGAATGAATGCTAACAGGGAGCCCAAACCCAGTACTGAGGCTTTATCCTTCACAGGCGGAGGAGCAACAATCGCAAACACATTTTCTCTCGCCCCGGCCCTAAGAGAGATAAAAAAGCAATTTGTATTCTATTCCTATTCAGCGTCGCTTGGCCTGTTTCTCTGCCTGCATATTTGTAAACACAGCTTTGTCAGAGCAGCTTAATCTTCCCAACACAAACACAGACTACAGGAAGGAGGGGCCAGGACAGGGTGAGGAGGGGTGAGGACGGAGGATTGGTGATGAGGGGAGAGGAGGGTAAAGGACGAGCGAGAGGGGGAGAAGGAGGTTGGTGGAGCAGCGGAGGGGTCACAAAAGAGGCCGGGCGAGGGCATCAAGGATCAGAACTTGTTTCCGTCTCTGCTGCCACGAGATGCCCCCATGTCAAACTCTGAAAGTCCTCCTGCGTGACGTACACACACTACACACACACACACACACACACACACACACACACACACACACACACACACACACACACACACACACGTCATCTCTACCCACCAGCCTAAACGTCAACAGGCCTGGATTACTGACAGAAGCAAAAGAAAAAGCATTCTTCAGTCCTCATCATACAGCCTGGATGTGACAGATGGACAAGGTGGCCCCTTGTGTTTCCTTAACTGTCGCCATGTCTCCATTTAGTGCTTATGCTGCACATTTTAACTGTCATTGAGCTTATAGGTATGCACTCTGGGGTTTCAGGGGCACCAGAGTCCACTCTCTTGAAATGGCAGAATCTCATACAGTAGCCATTTATAACGAATACATTTATATCAAACTGTAGTTACACTTTGTTATATTGTTAATTGTCTTGCCTCAATATAGAGATAGCATAACAAACAACACAAAAAAAAAATCATGTTTCTGTACACAGAAAAAGTGCTGAGGCCACCAAGTGTGTTAAATACAATTATAGAAGGATGCTTTATGTTTCACGGGTTAGAGACAGTATGTGCTTTAGATGTGTTTAAGGTGTCATATCTATGGAGAAGGGTTATGTGTACTACTTCTTACTGTCGCAACAATACCCAACTACTAAACCCTAAAAAATATATTCCACTAAGGAATGTGGGTCTTCAGGACAATACAAAAAAGAAGAAAAATACCCCAAATTGTAGAAAACGTCAACTTAAGGAGTAGTTCCGACAAGGGGGAGTGACAGAAAGTCATGGATTTTACGAAGGGTTCTTGAATAAGATAGTTTCCTCTTGAGCGCCAGCATACTGACAACTCAATGATTAATGCATAACTACTGGCATTTTATGAGAGTATGTAGAGGGCTCAAATGCAAAGCAAGCATTTATTTTACTGCTCTAAAGCAGGCTCATGAGGAATGCCTTTAATAACCTGATACATTTAGCAAAGAAAAACAATGCAGGAGCAATTCTGCCATTCCAAATTGTTGGATTCACAGAGATTTTTGGGCAGAGCAAAAAGACACGTGGAAGGACAAACACATCACTGGGAACACTATACGTTAAGGCGCAAAGAATGAAATAGAAAGAGGGAAAGGAGGAAAGGGAGCAGGACTTGGAAGTGGCGATCGTCTGGGTGCACATTCGCTCACAGAAGCGTGAAATTAGGCGGAGCGACACCTGCCAATGCACATTGCATTAAAGCTCGCTAGGTTCACCCCTCCACTCTTCGGCCTTCCTAATATCTCTCTGTATCTTTCAAACATTCTATTTCTCCATACTCAGAGATCTCTTTATATTATGGCCCGCAGTGCCCAATTAAAGACCGATGGCTGCCCCCCTCCACTCCCAGGCCTGCAGGGAAGATGCTGCTCCACTTCAGAGCGTGGCAGCGACCTTCATCAGCTTCTGTGCACTTTGCTTCTGTTCCCATTCTCCTCTCCTCTTCCTCAGCCACGGCAGATCACCCAATTTTGGACAGCCAGGCTCAGCTGCAGGATTAGCAGGATTGAGAACAATAACGGTAATGGCTAGGATCAAGGAAAGATGGACACAGCAGAATCTCAGCCATAGTGTATATTCTGCCTCCTACGTCATAGCCACTGAGCAGAGCTGCGACTAAAACAACATAGCAACCGCCTAAATTAACCAAAAAAGAAGCCTTGCTGTGGAGCTGTTATCACACCTACCCCTGAGTTTAGGTCTATCAGGGCTTATAAAAGGTCAACAGACTGAAAACAGAAGTGTGTATTCTGGAGCTGTCAGCTTTACAGATAACCACACTGACTTGCTAAGGCACATTCAGCTTTGACAAATTTTAGCTGGAGCTAACTTTTTCCCTCATTTGCTGCTGTCATGGTTTCAACAAGTGTTGACCCAAGGCAAAATGTCCTTTGTGGAATATTAAGCCGTCTGTATCCACTGTAGATAAGCATATAGCCAAAAAAGCTTAAACTTTACCAATCTGGCTGTTCGTGGGGAGACAGAGCCCTGCAGACAGACGCGGAGCCATACACACACAAAAAGACAGATTCAGAGAGACAGGGATTGGCCACAAACAGACAGAGAGACAAGCAAAGAGAGACAGGGAGAGCTGCAGACACACAGCAGGCAGATGGAGGAGCCTGAGAGCCCCCAGGCAGCCCTGTGATGAAGACAGTGGGGGACGCATCTGAAGGAGCCCATGTTATGTTCGAAATGTGATGAAGAGAATGAAGGAAGGAAGGGAGGAGGGGTTGGGTATAGGCAGACGGGAGAGAGGGAGTAAGAGAGAAAGAGAGAGAAGAAAAAAATCAACCAGTGAGCCAAAAAGAAGGAAAGGAAAGCAAATGAAAAGTGACACTTTAATTCAGAGGGCTTCTTCTGCCTGAGTTATTATGAGATGTTTGTAAGCTGGCTTGTTCATGCATCTCCCCTGGCCTCGTGCCTGGGTTTCCTCTCACTGAGGGGACCTGTGGCGCTAACCTGTCTTTATCTGAGCAGCACAGCGGGGGGACAGCACCATGCCACCATCCTCTGCTTTGATCCACCCACTCCCACCATGGCTACCTCACCCCTCTTCCTCCCTCCCTCGCTTCCTCCCATATTCCCTCCTCTACCATCGCTCCTGTGCAAAATGTCTCTCCTGTGTCCTGTTGCTGCTTTGATATGACCAAAGTCCTCCATACTGCCTCCACTTGTAATTACATGTGATTGCTCTACTCTGGAAGTCGAAGGTTAACTTGGGCTTCACAGAAACACTTCAGGACACAGCAGTGTCTATTAGTGTGTATACACAGTGAACAAACAAAGGAAAAGAATATTAAATGAGCTATTATAGGGCTGTGTTGAATACTCCATTCTATTCTGACTTTTCAAGGTCTGCTTTTTCTCTTTCGCGAACTGTGCAATAAAGATCAGATTGTTGCTAGAACAAACTTTAATCATCAGCAAAAAAGTTCAGTAAGTTACTGTGGGGAAAATGAACAGTTAAGATAAAAAATATGGGAGGTTTAAAAGCAGAAGAAAATGTAGGCTGCACAAAATTAACAGAAAAAATATGATTAAACAGCTAGATTGATTTTACTGAGTCACTAGTGTTTACCAATGCCTTAAAAGCTGATACAACTGTAGAACCTGAAGGATTACGTCCTGAGGCGGAAGAAATCAAGCTATTATAAATCAATATATGTTTTAAAAATCACATTTTGTGTCGAATTACTGATTTATTTAATAGGTAGAGTGAGCACAGGGTCCTGCTCACCCTTATGGGGCTCTATTCCACTATAATAAAACGCTCAGTGTGTGTGTATTAGGACTATGGATGAAATGTATTGTGAAAATTCTGCAAATTAATATTCTACAATTCATTTTGCAGATGCTTTTACCCAAACTGACATACATCAGAGAGCAAGTACAACACAAGCAATAATCTAGAAAGGAGGAAACAACATCAGTAAGTGTACACTGTGCTGACAGGCAATACACAGAGGCAAAGCACAACATCGTTCTTGAGAGTTCTAATCGGCATCAAAACCATCCTAAAATCATCATGAACAATTTATGCGTAGGTATTCATGCAAGAGCTGGGTCTTTATTGGGTCTTTATATTGGTGCTAATTGTTGAAATGTTGGTTAATGTTCACTGTCAATGTTTTAAGCAACTTAACATAAAATAATAAGGCGAGATGTATGGCAGGGCGAGAGTAAGAAAGAGAGAAAAATGGAACCAAAACAGAACTGCTTTGACATTCTGGCCGGACAGAGCTTAGTGTTTGAAGACGGAGACCTGACCAGGGTGTGTGATTTTCACTGTAGGAGGCTGTTTAGGGCCAGGGCTCCAGCAAGGGGAGCAGACAGATAAAGAAGACGGACAGATAAAAGAGGCAGACAAATAGAGCAAGAGAGTTATGGGTGCACACAGATCCACGGGCTGAAACGCACCTGAATTACCAGACAAGTACAATCTGGCAGCCAAAACACATAAGGACAGATGAGACGGGTAGCAAATGGAATCAGGTAGAGCGAGTTCACTTACACATACAAATACAAGCAGACACACAGACAGACAGACAGACAGACAGACAGACAGACAGACAGACAGGAACATGGATAGATGCACTGTATGAATACACAAAGATGTAGAAGTAAAGTAGAAAGGGGAAAAGGACCAAAGTCAAAGTGAGAATCACAATGGGCGAGTCAGAGAAAGAGAGAGATGGAGACAGTTGGATGGTGGGGGTGCTAAGTTGGAGTGCCGACAGGTCTCCAGAGGTTGTAATATATAGCATCGTTTCAATCTCTCAACAGCAACTACAGGCCTCCTTTTTCATATCCCTGCACAGTCTGAGGACAGAGAGATACTTCTGTCCTTCAGAGCCGAGTCGGCATTCAAGATGATATAATGTGCTCGTTTTTTGACATTACATCCCCAAATCCGGATGGTTATTTGTGGCAGGACGTGCTCGCGTCCCCATTCTCGCCTGAAATCTCAAGGTTACTAATGGTAAAGGATGGATATAAAATGCCAACGTCAAACGTGTTTCTATGTTTGTCTTGTTACTGTTTCCCATCTCCCAGAAGGGTGGGAGACCAATAGGTGATTTATCTGCTGCATGCATCATTAATCCTGCAACCATGCATGCCTCTGCTGAATAATTGATCTCTGTGCTACTGTAACTAAATCCGTCAAAACAATGACACAACGTCTTCTTCTCCATCCATGTACCTCCACCAAATTTCACCTTTGTCACACTTGAGTTGTTTCAAAAAAGTTCAGTGTTTTCGCAGGGTATTTGTCAATTAAAATAAGGGAATGGAGGGTTGAGGGTCGCTTGGAGTGGTGCTTTTTCACTGCAGTTTGGTGTGTGACACTGTTGTTCAACCACCAGAGGGAGTTCCCCTCTGACTGTGTTTATAAGGAAGCCCGGCCGCTTGCCCAAACACACAAAACAAAAAATAAAGACGTGCTTGACAGCATAATCTGACAATGCCAACACCTCCACTCTGCAGACCTGGCAGCCCTGTGAGCCGGTCTGAGAGCAGCAGTGACCTCCTGAGGTGATCCACTCTCAGCTCTACGTCTAGACCTCAACAAACAGCTGCTCGGTCTGTAGCAGAAGGGCAACAGTGACCCTTAATTTATGTCCACACCCCTCCTTCTGCCCGTCTCTTTGACTTGTTTTTGCATACAGCATTTAAAGTAATAAGTACAGTATCTCCTTGGATGCCACAGAGCTATAAATCAGAGGAAAATAGACCTGTCATCTTAGTAAACAATGCATGGGACCAGTTATCATTAAAAACAAAAGAGTTCTGGAGGAGGCCTCGCTTTGCATACGGATGAGGACGAAACCAATCTAGCAATCTCCTTGGCTCGTCCTGTAAGCTTCTGGTCAACAAAGGAGGTGTGAATTCACACGCACACGCACAGACACACACCTGAACAGAAGGAGGAATATACACAAACTGCTTCACTCACTTATTTTAAGATGTCTAATATTGTATCCCTAAGTCAAGAAGGTTAATAAAAGGAATTTTAAACTAGCAGAAGTAACATAGAATCTTTGCAATACTTTTTTGAAAGGCAAAAAGAGCATTGCATCTTTAACTTTTAAAAGTAAAATACACAAAGCAGACATGCAAAGAAATTGGATTCTGGAGACACCGAAGGAAGCCGATTTCCTCAGACCTCAATACACAGAAAACTGCTTCACAAATATCAGTTTGATTATGATATTTTCGCTCTATAACGACGTCTTATGACAAATAGCGTACGATCGCAGAGTCGTTCAATCATAACATGTTGGTCGAAGTGACATTACTAAGATTTAGGTCAGCGCTCCGAAAATGAGCTCGGGATTCGATTGCAGAGACGACATTGTTCAATGTCACGACAGTGCCATGAAAATTTAGCATCATTTGTTATGTAGTACCATCAATGTTTATGACAACCAATCCATCGTCAAGTAAGCTGTATGTCAACCTTTGTGTCAGCTTTATGACACATGGATCGCAAGAAATGTCAGGGAATGTCATCTCTATATGCCCGTGCAGCAGAGCACATGAGATGGATACAACATTCAGGGAGAAAATCACATCCTTTAACACATGTTTGCAGAGCAGAGCTCAAACAGCCTTCATGTTAATCAGGCTTCAGTGTTTCTGTGCCCCTGTGTAAGGTGGCGGGTGGATGGCTCCCAGCAGCGATTTGCATGCAAAGCTGCATATCCTCCTTCCATAGCTGGGGCCCCTCTGGTGTAAGTGAGTGGATGTTCCTGGTGGCACCCTGCCCTCGCCCTGCCTAAATGAGATTGGGCTGGAGTCCCCCCTTCATCGCTATGTGCAGAGCTCCCTTCTCTTCTCCAAAGGGAGCACAGAGACAGACACTAGAGTGAGATATAGAGGTTAGCTAGACAGAGATAGAAAAAAGATAGAAGCAGGAGACAGGTCTCTGTACTTCACTTTAGCCTCTGCTTTTCTATTTTCTACTCTTACCATTTACAAAATAGGCTTGCTACCATGTTAAGGTGAATTATTGTTTATTATCATTTGGCATATTTGTGCGCTATCTTCTTAACATGAAGACCAACATTACATCAGATGCATTGAAAAAATAACACATGCAGCACTGGTTGGCCTAGCTGTTAGGTGGATTGCTCCATTTACAGAGGCTGTAGTCCTCAAGTGGACAGCCAGTGTTCGACATTGAGTCTTGACATATTCCCCACTCTCTCCTCGCTATTCGCTGCTCTATCCACGGTGCTGTACTCGAAAGGCTCAAACACAAATCTTTAGACTATACATATAAAAGATGATTCATATGTGATTACACGTCACAGGTCACATAGAACACAGGTAGGATAATGAAAATGAAGTCAGTGTTGTATCAGAACAAAAGAGTCAAGAGACGAACGAGACTTGGATAAAGACCTTTTGAAGATTGTGTGGTAGGTGATCATTACTTTTACTTTTATAAGAGAATTTTGTACACAGGCGTCTGTACTTTGACATGAATAAAAGATGTGTACTTTTGTCACTCCAGAAAGAGAGGGAGAGATAGAGAGTAGAGTCTGTTCTTCAGTCAAGAGACTTCGGCTAACATTTACCCAGCTGCTGATTCAATGACCCACTATGAATACAGCAGACAGACTCTCACATGATTCTTCCTCTACCTGATGATGACAGTAATGGAGTCAGTCTCCTCCTAGAGCTAAAAGTTCCTCTAAAGATGCCACAGTTTGAGAGCGATTTCTACAACCCATTAGCCAAAACAAGGTGTATCCCTAAGTGATACTTGATGAGAATCAAGATGGCCATGCATCTGTGTATAGCATCCCCACAAACTGGCCTCCAGCAGTAGTTGTACTGTACAGTAATAGGCTTCGCTGAGGCCTGGAAAGTGCTGTGACTGCAATTTTAGAGTGGCTAGAATTGCAGTGCAGAATTTGTAAAGGGGAATCTGAGAGGAAGATGGAAAGAAAAAAATCTGTGCAAAGTAGAGTCTCTGTCTCAAGTCTGATTAAGTCTAACGCAGGGTGTTATCTGTCAGGGAGATGCTCGCTTATATAGACACACACAGACTTAATTAAAGTTCTTTCTCTATCCGATGAACATGCTTTGACTGTGTTGTCTGTCTCTGCTTTGTGATAAATTCATTCTGCTCCTGAGATATAAGCCATTTGAGCTCAAACGTGGCAGCCTCTGTCTGCAGCTGCCATCCTTCAGATACAGTCCATGACAGAGGGGTCCAGCACATCCGCTATGGGCTACATGAGAGCTGACATGTTCCAATGGCTCCACCCACCGCCAAGCCTCCTCTTCCTCCAGAGGCCCCCGCTGCTCCTGCCCTGTCTCATTATGTGGGCGAGATGTTTGGGGGTCTCTTTGTGCCATCCTGTCGCTCTGTCAGCAAGCATAATGCCTCTCAGTGGGCGCCGGAGCTATCGCAGCGTACAGTTTGTTTCTGTGTGTGTCTGTCAGTTTGAGGATGATCTCCTTATTCCTAAGAATTCTTTTTCCTCTTCTCCTGCTGGGTTCTTTTCACATAGCTCAAAAAACAAGGCAGGGAAGTGGGACCAGAGGGTGTCTTTGCTAATGCACGACTCAAATGTCACAATTTTTCATTTGTCCGGTGTAGATAAAACACCGAGATTTACTGGTGTCTTTTCAATTTGTGCCAATAGCCGAGGGTAAAATTTAATTTAGTAGTGAGATTTACACAAGCAGATGACAGTGGGGCGTAAGGGAATGCCACTGAGACCTGCCGTCCAGCCTGCAGATTAATAAAAGCCTGTGTCGAGATCTGGAGGATGACAAACAGCGAAAACCACACGGCGCAAAACAAAAGCAGAACAATCAACTTCTTGGAAAGGCTTAAATGACATTTAATATATTTACTGGCAAACGTAAACATAAATTGACACCGGCAGGCTGAGGGAAGTGAATACAATATCTCTGATTGCTATTACTGGCATAAGCAATGACAGTGTGGACTAGATTGGTATGGTATATTGAATTTCATGTTCTTTGAAATGAAGTCTGAAATGTGAGATTTGTCTTTTGCCTCCATATAGCGCTCACTGCATCCCCCCCTTTCATTCCCTCTCATTTGGAGACTGGCACATTCAGTTAACTAATGTGTCCTATATGGCGACGCTACACTATTACCCCATTCTTTCAACTGCCTGTCGAAGGGAGGGAACATCAGATGTGATTTGGAGACGCTTTCTTCTTGTTTCCCTTTCCCATCAGATGCATACCTGCTGGGGAGATTTGCTCTCTATAAATTTCTCCTATCTGCCGCCGAAATGCTATTCATCTCATTACAGTTGATTGGAATCCTCATTACATTAGAGAGCGCGCACAAGCATGTGTGTGTGCATGTGTGTTTTCATGCATGTAAATAAAGACAAGAGATAATGAGCATAGAGAAAGGGAGTAATAGAGAAAGAGAATGAAGGAGGGAGGAGTGTGTTAATGAGTGTGAGATGTGCTGAGGTCGCTGTGTTTGTTCTGTAATAGTGTGTTGCCGCAGAGCACTGCCACCTCAGGTGGGTGATTAGCAGTAATTATATAATTACACAAAATGTGATAATAAACAGCACAGAGGGAATCAGCTCCATCATCTACTTTGCTACACCTCATATATATACATAATCATTTCCTCATGTACAAACAAGTAAATATAAAAACACAGTTCTCACTTTTTAACAAGTCCACACACACTCTTCACGCACAATCCTGCGCCAACACACAGGGTGAGAAAGGGATAAAACGTTCGCACCCAGATAATTCTAACCTGATACAAAAAGTAATGGAACACTCACACTTGTCCTCAACGCACACCTGTGAGTAAAAAGCGATTTGCTCCCTGACACACAGTAACGGCCAATAAAACAAGTGCTGACTCGCTCCCAAAGGCAGCCGAGGGGAGCGGGGGGACAAATGAACACAAACTGGGAGTAAAAAGCTGCTCCCAGGAGGATTTTGCCTTTTCTGTAGTCCTCATGCTCCTTCCTGCTTGAGTGAGAAACACTATCTAAAAAAGGGCCTGCAATTGTCAGACTAATCTGTGGGCCCTCTGCGAAAAGACACAAGGGTTTGAAAAAAAAGGAGCTAGGGGCGATTGTCTGATGCATCCCTCGAGCGCTATTCAAGAGCAAGTGAAGTGGCCTTTTTTATTGCTAGGAACACTGTGGGAAAAAGCAAAATGTGTAGTGTGAAAAGTGTGAAGGCGTGTCCGCATGTCAGAGTGACTTTCAGCAGGAACATGTGGGTGTACATGTGGTCCAAAAGAGACAGACAGAAACGGAAGAATTACAAGCCATGAATGAGTCATCGAGAGGATTTACCTGTAGGGGAGGGATGAAACTCACCGTGACCCTCACTGTGAGCCTCATCCCGATCCAACGACAGGGAAAAAAAAACTGGGGGAATGAGTGAAGAGGATGGAGGAAGGAGAGGGCAATGTCAGGATCCGGAGGAAAAATAGAGGATGGGGAGTGAGAGAACAGCATGGGGTGGAAGCAGGGGATAATTACTGCTAATAAAGCCTAATGGAATTCAGGCCTCACGTCAGGTGCAAGATGATCTGATTACTGCTGGGCGGCTGGGGGAAATTGGGAACTGATCCGTTAATTCCGCCAGCCCCTTTTGTCTCTCATTCGGTGTAGGAATGTGTGTGTGTGTGTTCATAATATTGAAGAAGTATGCAAAGTTAGTTTAACTCAGTCTTGTAAAACTGATGCACACAGCAAGTTATTTAAGTATTTCACATTCATAGTTTCACTGCCTTCAATATAAAACCGCAAAATTCAATATTGTACATGCAAATCATATAAGATTTTGTCTTATCAGTGTGTGTGTGTGTGTGTGTGTGTGTGTGTGCTGCTCACTTATGAGGAGTGTGAGTCACCATGTGTGTTCTCTGACAGTCACTTGCTGTGACCCATTATCCTCTCCACTGTGTATGTCAGTGCATGAGCATGTCTTGTGCATCTGTGTGTATTTATGTGCATGCTGTTTGAACTTTTCAACTTCCTCTCTCTCCCCGGGCCCCCTGCTGATGACTGCTGACCTTGGCTGAATATCACAGTTGAGTGACACAGAGGTCAACGGAAAAAGTTGCCTTTCCCACAGCACAATGTGGTGCAGTTTTTTTTTTTTTTTACGTCTCCATTATCGCACGAGCGAGGGAGAGAATGGTAAGATATTACAGTTGACTTAAACTGCATATAGTGTGACTTTATTAAGCCATATGTCTGTGCTTCTTGGAAGAGAGGATGTCACAACAACTAATGACACACAAGCTGGCCCCTGGTAGGAGTGACCACCTTTTAGAAGTTTATGACCCTCCTGCCCAGGGACTACCGATGTGAATTAGCTTAATAGCTACCTCTGGCCCAACAGTTGTGTTGTGCTTGGCTCCTGTCATATGAACTAATAAACTGAACTAACCAATTCATTCATCAATGCTTCTCTCCGAATTTGACCATTCACACGTTTCCCTCCGCATGTCAAAGTGTATGTCAACAACTAACGTCCAAATATTACATTCCTTCAGTTACAATATAAATATCAGAGGATTTTTTTTCTCTGATTTTTTTTGGCTGTCTATTCATTTTTATCATTGCTGTCAAGCAGACAGCTGCATTGTTCCAAACAGGCTCCATTGTGATTGTCTCTCTTCCAGGCATCCTGCCTTGAACTACAGTCTTCTCTCAAACATTATATCTCAAAGATCGTTACTTGATGAATACCACACTCAGTGTAGTCTTCCATATATTTATCTTTTTTTTTTTTAAATTTAGGTTAGTTGTCAACAGTGCAAAACAAAGAAACTTAAGGTTGTTAGAGTGTTTGTCCCAGCTGCTCACATTTAAACACAGTGGCAACTTGCATTGCAACTTTTTAAACTTTGAAGAATCTCCTCAACATCAGGAATTTTAGGCTTGAATAATAAATGTATGCATGTACAGCGCCCCTGCATGGTCAGATGTTTTTTGACAGGACAGGAGCATGTGTTGGCCTCTCTGAAAGTTGATTGAGTTGGTAGATGTAAGTGTTTCCAGCGAGTGCTTACACCTGCATCTGTATGTGAATGGATATGTGGCTGTGAAGACGAACATCTTGCTACATGAGCGCATACACTCGAAACAATCTCAAACTCAAAACAATCTCGTCCTCATCTGCAGGAGACCATCTCCACCCTGCCTCTGCTTCTCTGATGTTCCCTGCCTTCATCTAGCTCCAACCTGGCTGCTGCAGAGAAACAGTTTGAGCATGGTGAGCTGAGAAAGGAGCAGTCGTCATTAGCCCGGTGTGGAGACGCCTTTCTCAGCCCTACTCTATCTCTCCATAGCACCTGCTCCGTCTCTAGATGAGATCAGGAAGGTGGGGCAGTGGAGGGCAAAGGAAGGGTGCAGCACAGGCACGCTGGAAGCGGGAGGAAAGGCAGATGAGGGCGCAGAAGAGAGATGGGTAAGAGGAAGGCTGTGCACGGAAGATATCAGCCCATGCCTTAAACCAGGCTCTAGGCGCTCGTTATCGCGGTTTGATTTCTTGCTATGCTGCTCCACATTCTCAGCTCATTGTAATGGCTGTTGGGTGTGAACACGGATGTGGCAGCTGCAAGTCAAAAGGATTAACCATTTAAAGAAGCAAAGATGTTTATTTTCAAGTGCTGGGCTTTTGGCAAATTCATCAAAATGAACAGTCAAGGCAACACAGAAGTGATATCTAATCTAATCCTTGAGGGAGAACCCACCTTCGACATAAAAAAAAAGCACAGTAACTTTGAAAGAAACATCAATATGATGCATGTATAGGCATGGCCTGCACAATGTTAAGTGCCTCAAACAGTAAGTCACAACATTCTTAGTATCGACACTAGTAGGAAACACACAACAAGGCCCTGTACTTTACCAGATATGGTTGTCTTTCAGCATTTACAGTATTATGAACATTTCCTAGCAACACCAGGAAGATGAAAGGTCTATATGATTCATTATGTTCAACATAATAGCACACTGACCTTGTGATATATGAGAGAAAATACACTTCAAGCAGAAGAGCATACAAGAAGAAGAGTCTTTTTTTTACAGCTGCTAGTACTCTTTGAAAAGAAATATACATCCCCTCAGCAAGATCTAAACCTATAACATTTAGCAGGAGCAGAGATGTTATTACTTAACTCTACTGTCACTCACCTTTCAGGGAAGTGTTGTAATTCATTTTCACAGCAGTCTATCCTACCAATAATTCCCCAAACAACTGGTCAGGGCCTGTTTGCCTGTGCCATGTTAAGCCTTTAAAGGTTCACATAGTGTGTAAAAAGGTTTTTATTGCAAGCCAATCTAAGGGCTTGTTGTGTTTTTACAGAGTATCATCTCTGCTTATTGTGTGAGGGTGGGATAACATATTGGATGTTTATTAGACCTGGAGTCAATGCCGAGACTGGAGTGCTGCTATAAAACTGCCCTCTATAGCTGGTCAGGAGAGGCAGGCGACTGGGCTGCTAGCCGGCTCAGGCCAGATGCCACTGGGCGGCTAGGAGCATTTCTGTCCCTTTATCCCCATCACCAGCAGGTCATCCTGGAAAGGTCTGAGAGTCATTTCACAGAGGGGATGTTTGCTTTGTTTACTAGAATATTTGACCTCTTCCAGTACGTACTAGTAGCCCTATGAATGCTTTTAGCAAATACTGTATTATTACATGCATGTGTGCATTGCATGAGCTAGCATGTAGAGATGAAATGGCTGTTTGTCTCAACCGAATTCAGTCTTCATGCCTGGCAGAGCAGACTGGGATCCTCTCCCCTCTTTATTTTGGGCTTCTTCAATTTTTAAAAGGCAACCAAAGCACTGGCCATGGGCACTTTAGAGCACCCTGCAGCAACACGAGAGATGAACTTGGCTGAAACACACACACACACACACACACACACACACACACACACACACACACAAAGACAATCGCGCAAACACATCACGTCAAGATCCGCGCAGCGAGGTGAAGCGCTGGGTGCTTAGAATCTGATGGACACAGCCGGGTCCTTTCTCATCGATCTCTTCCATGGACCATTTAGCACCTCTGCTACTTTGAGGGCCATGTTTGGTCACAGTGGTGTCTGTGTGGTCCTATAGCCCCGCCATGGCATGCGTGGCAGTGGGATCAACACAGACAAATTTTTCAGCCCGCGTTCGAAGCACTTTCAGGGAATAGTTTCAATGTTATGGAGCCGAGGGGAACCAGCCCCTTCTTTATTGCTCTTTAATCAGAGCAGTGCAGGCTGGGTAAAGATCAATGATCTCTGAGTGTTAGCATTGACTTGGGCCTACAGCTCCCAATCAAGGGCCCCTCTCCCTCCTAATGTTACATTTAATGAGCCAATTAGTCCACAATGGCGTGGCCGGCATCTTAAACTGTTGTTTACTCTGCATTCATTATTAATATCTCATAGTTAGGTATGAATAAAATTAAAAGGAGCGGCGAGACCATTAGCTCCCCATGGTGGATGCTTATTAAGATAGGATGCTTTGTTATCCGGGCGAAGGGTGGGGTGGTAATTGTTCGTGGTGGGCAGGATATGCTGGTTCAGTAGCATGAGTGGTTTGATTTATACAACCTTGGAGATGTTGATGCGCGCGTGTGTGTACGAGAGATGGAGCCGTGCGGTTGGCACTAATGCCTGTGAGAGAAGAACAACAGCCTGCCTCCAGCAGCATCAGATGCTGCTTTAGCTCCCTCGTAAACACTCTTTTTGTACTTGTCCTCCACTCTTTAGCCTCTTTTCTGTCCACTTAAACATTCGGAGTAGGGTATGAAAATGTGTTTTATCTCCACTTTCTTTTACTGTCTCTCCTTTTTATAGTGTTGTTTTTCTTTGTTGGGTTTTGTTTTGCTTGATTATTCTAACTTTTGATGCAAAATGGGAACTACCAAGTGGTTGTGCCAGCTCTGTCATCGTTTGCACCCTTGTTCTGCACCCTTGTCTTGGCAAGGCCGGGTGTGGATACACAGGGACCAGGACCAAAGCCTGAGGGTGGAGTTGGGGAAGGGGGAGGGGGGGGGGTTGCTTGTTTGCTGTTCCTGATGACGAAGATAGAGTGAGAATGTGTATATGGAGGCTGGAGCAGAAAAGAATAAATCAAAAAATCAATAAAACATTAAAATCGCTTCAGTCAACAGAGCAAGACCCAGCTGCATCCAGCTGCTCTTTCGTCCAGAAAGATTTTCAGCTGCCTCTGTTGAAGGGATTAAATCCAAATATTCATCAGAAAAAGCTGGGCGCACACCTCAGAGGAAGCATTCATTCATTTGTTGGAGAAGAGGTATCTTCCACAATTAAACCTTTTTCAGACTTTTTTGGGATATGATATAGAGGTTAGAGGCCCGAGGCATGGTACTTATGACCAATCAGTGTCATTCTTTTTAAGAATTCATTACGTTAAATGATCAGTTAGCCAATTATGAGTGCTTCTTTTTGTCCCCAAGGCAAGGGGCTTGACAGATACTGGCTGAAAGGAAGGGTCATTAAATTATAACAGAAATCTGCTAAAGGCTAGATAGTAAAGACTAACAAATGGCAACATTTGAGTTGAATTCTTCCTTCCCGTCCTTCTTTTCCTCATCCCTCTATTCAGCTATGGGCTCCAGTCGGAGAGCAACAGGGTAAGCCTTTCCTGGTTCTCCCGCTCCTCGCCACTGAAGCGGTGCATAATAACTCATAGCCAACATCGGGTTGGAACGCGGCAGCAATTGCTTTCAAGCTTCCACTTAAAATAGTCCCGGTGACAAGCCCGCTGCTTTAAATAAGCGCCTCAGCCTGTCTGGAGAGGCTCCTTAATCCCAGTGGTGAGAGACACTCCAACAGGAAGACACTTGGGTTAAAAAAAAAAAAAAAAAAAAAGAACTCCTGCACCAGAGAGACTAGTACAATTTACAGCAGGTGAATCTGGGAAGCGGGATTCACCGGCAGGGCCAGAGAGAGGTAGCGGCATAGAGCATGTGGGGGGAGAAGTGGAAGGGGAATGAAAATGAAACTGCTTACCTACAAATACATCTGTGCCCGCGCCCACAACCCCCCCAAAATACCTTCCTTTAGGGGCCCTCCAGCACAAGTTTAAAAATGGAGCTGCTCAAAACAGAAAAAGTCTGAAAATACCAGCACAGACTGATATAAATATGCAACTCTGGTGGGAAGCAATAGGCCCAGATATTCACAGTGAGTGCTTTTGTAGCACTTTCTAGACACTACTTGAGCTCTATGGCCTCTGTCTCTCTGCCAGGCTGTGGAGTGAGCCAGCTAGGTGACGTAATCTCGGGCCTGAGAGGTAGATAAGGGGGCGATGACGTCACCCATCACCTTTAGCACCTCACTAACATCCCCAAACACACACATACACACACTCCTCTGAGAACAGTGTGTCCAGCACACAGAGGGAACATTTTGGCTTGTCCTCCCTTACTCACATTTTTCCCCTCTCTTTCTCTTCCTCTTCCTCATCGCCTCACCCGTCCCACTCTCTCATTCTTTACCTTCGTCCCCTTTCTCCACCCGCTTGTTCCCTCCTCTCTCTCTCTTTCTTTGCCCCCCTCTCATTCTTTGCGTTGGTCCCGTTCTCCCCCACTTCTCCCCCCCTCACTCTCTCTTTCTCTCTGCCACCCTATCACTTCCACTCTCCTTCCTCCCCTTCACTCCTCATCCTCCCACCCTCACTCTCCTCTATACCTGAGGCTCTTGTTCTTTTATAGCAAATTGAACCTTTCACTCTGAAAGAAATAATTACTCTCTGGAGAGAAAGGGGGGACTGCCGTGGAATGCTGATATGACACACAATGTCACCTTGCCACTCAGGAGCTGCCTGCACACCCAGCTCAGAAAGAGGGGGGGAGAGAGAGAGAGAGAGAGAGAGAAAGAGGGGAGGATGGGAGGGTGGAGGGGGTCAGGGAGGGGGAAAGGGTGAGGAGGGTTATGGAATAAAAGTGGCAGAAAAGTAACAGGAAGGCGAAAAGGAAAAACGGGTGGGTGGCTGACAAAAAGAGGGGGCTATAGAAAACTATGAGATGTAGAAGGAAAAACAGGAAACAGGAGAAAGGTTACAAGGAACTGAGTGGCCAAAAATGAGAAGGAGGAGCCTAGCTTGCACTGTTAAAGTAGAGTAAATGAAAAGGACACAAAGATAGAAGACAGAAGATGGGTGTTAAGAGGGAAATATGTAGGCTACAGAGCAAAAGTGGGAGAGAAAGGTGGAGTTTTGGGGTCAAAATGTGAGATTGACTGAGCGATAAAGAGGGTCAGACCGGTTGTGACAGCAAGAGAGTCCTTTGTGGGGTCAAACCAGGAGCGGATCCATCTTCAGCCAGTGGCATTTGTGAGCGAGAGTTGGGGGAGGAGGGGGGAGGGGTCAGTGAGAGCCCTGAGCCGGATCAGTGCCATTTCCACTTATTACCCATCATGCCTTTCAGCAGAGCGGCCATGCGGTCATTCTTTGGCCCTTGGGAAGCTAAACGGCCCTCTGTGGACTGCAGGCAGAGGGGACACAGTGGGAGGATAGGATGGATGGAGGGAAGCAAAAAGGGTTGTTGACCCTGTGATACTGTCACAGGCTCTTATACTAAGCCCACGGCTGGACCCAGATGTACTGTGGGTCATTTCAGGCTGGATCAAACATACTGCCAGAAGTTTCTGCCAGTCTTAATTTCATCAGCGAGGACTCCACCAAAATGTTATTGTCACAACAATGTTGTCACAATAAAAATAAAAAAACGATAACTGAATAAAGATGAGAAGTTGATCAATTAAAGAAAAATGAACAATGCTACAAAAGATGCAAAAATAATGAATCAGTTGTTTTAACAGCTGACACTCTTACCTTGACTCTTGACTGCTGAAAATAATGTGCAAACCAAATAGAGAGAATTTGGTCACGTTAGAAAGTGTTTTATTACAATTATAAAGAAAAGATATAAATCCCTCCATCCCATGGTGATAAAAAACACTACTGTCTATTATCAGCGTGCGTAAACCAGCAAGGACACGTTTTTTTGGCCTCTTGGGGGCAGCAGAAACAAGCTATTAAAACAACATGGACACACCATCAGCTTTAAGTTTATTGCAGTGTCCTCTCAACGCATTGAGAAACGGCGGAAAACTCTTTCTTTACAAGAGATGCCCAAGTTTGCTCTAAATCTATGAAATACTTTGCTGTCCTCCCCAGTTAGTTTTCAACTGTTTCTAAAAAAGTTGCCAGCTGCTGCCAAAAATGACACTGGAGAGGCAAAAGTGGTAGGAGTAAACCAAAAAGTAACTTCAAATTTTTTTTTGGAAGTTTGAAACTTTAGGCTTCTAATCAGTATCAGCAGCATTGGACATGTACAAATAAGAACTATTTCTAAGGAAATGCACATCTATAGCTGCTAGCCTCCACCATCTAATATCAGGTCGGGTACTACAGTATACTGAAGAATGTGCAAATATAACTCAAGGTCACAACTCATTTGTCAGGCTGTGAGTTGAAGAAATGGACCAATGCACTGCAGCTAACATTCAACTTTTACTCCGCTGATAAAAACCAACAGCGGCTTTACAGGTACAAGCAGTTAAAAATGGAAGAATAACAGGTGTGGTAAGACAGAAGTGTGTGGCATAGAGTTGTGGACAGCAAAGCATGGAGGAGAATAATTTGCAGAGACGGGAGGAAGGAAGAGGAACAGGGGCTTAGGCTTGGACCAAATTGGAGAAAATCCATCAGCTTATTGCCTTGTGATGTTATAACAGAAAGCCAAAGGTGGCAGGAAGGAGTGGCTCTGAGGATAAATCATGTTGCCTCTGCCTCCATGACAGCTTTAGTCACAGTGACGTCCACAAAGGGGCTGTAGTGATCAAACAGGAGCTGTGATGACTTCATCCAAATGTCACACACACAGCACTACAAACACCCCGTGTCTCTCTAGGCGAGCATTATTTGATCCTGGGAGGCAGACTCGTGAGAACATGACAACTAGTCACATATCTGAGACAGTGAATGACAAGACACAGTCTATCTATAATACATAGAATAGTAAAACAGATACAAAGGACACCACCACCGTGACATGCCTTACAGCTATATTATTAATCATAGAGGTTTGCAGTTTACTGTCCAGCAACGGTAAACTATTTCTGTGCTCTGCCACTGTGTGCTTGCAGCCTCACAACCCCTGATCTTAGGTTATTAAATCCTACAGCCCCCAGCATGCATCTCCAGCTAAGACGCTTCCATCCCTGGCCAAAGACTTTTATCTTCCTTCCCAGCACCGGCGTGGCACCTCCGTGATGCTTTCAATTTTCTGCTCTATGCTTCTGTGTTTTATGGCCCCGTGCAAAGGTTCCAGACTGACTGGCTGGACTGACCCGGGCTCCCCGCCTATTGGTGCGTGTGCCGTGGTGGGGGTGACATCAAGGCCATCGGCCAACCAGGGACAAGGCTGTGTAGCATCATCAGCCAGCCAAAGAGAAACCCAGACACCCCGTCAATAGAGACACAGGTAGACATCATGTGAACAACACATGCAGTGCTCTCACATACAAGGAGTAATCATAACACAGAGACTGGCTGCGGTTACTTTGGTCCAGATTATGACTCTTTATTTGGCCCATCCTTCGCTCTGAACAGAGTGCAGATTCATTGGCACAGGCAAAGAGTCTGAGTCAGTCTTTGTTTTTTGTTCCAGTTTCTATAAAAGTAGGTTATGCAAGGCTGAAAGGGAAACAAAACACTATTCTTAATAGGAGCAAAAACTGAAATTACCTGCACAGACAGATGGATTTAATAAGTAAACAACAGTCTCTACAGCCAGAGCGTCTAGGAAGGGGAAGGAATCCTGATTTATTCAAACAGTTATGATGAACATTGGGTTTGAATCTTTCTTTCTTAATGTCCTGTCTGCTTCTTTTCATGCATTAGTGAAAACCTTAGCAGTAGCTGAAAATGGCAACTTATTGCATCATTTGTGAAAGCATTGGTGGTCGGTGCATTTTGTGTGGCCACTGAAAAGACCTCAAATCACATTTTTAAGTGTTACATCTGAATATACAATATGCTTTGAATTGTGTTGATTTTGGCGCCCCCTGTGTTCAGAGTGGTTCAATTTATCTCTTAGCTGATTTGAGTCTTTGGCATGGCAAAATTTGAAACAGGCTGTGAAACAGGTAGTGTACTGTTACTGGCATCACCTGACTCCTACCTCACAGCAGGGGTGACAAGCGTATAATATAACTAAATTTTGTCAGTGATAGTCTGCTTTGATCTGTACGTAATATAGATGAATCATTGATTTTTGTCTGTTTCATAACCAGCTAAAAACCCTCAGGAACTTTTAACAGTATTTGATTTATTTATTTATTCATTAGTAAATGTGTTTGTTGGATTGCAGATATGAAACAGTGATGGAATAAACAAAGCAAAAAAAGATAGTTGTTTAGCCCCTTTTGAGGATCCATTTTCTAGCTCAGATTTCCCACGACCCTCCATCTCCCCTGCCTGCAGGCTCAGTTGCTTATTCTGCCTCTTGGCACTCAATGGATCCAAATTGAATCATTACCTGGATTGGAACTCCCCTAACTTGGCGTTTTTCAGGTGTTAATACAAGGTTGATGGGAAGGTAACTCAATAAGGGGGATCTAAAAGAGAACGTTAGCTGACGGCCTGCTGACCCGGCTCCATACTGAAGAGCAGCTGTCCTGCAGGACCTCTAGGTGGCTCCCTCCCTGGTGTGTGATTTGGTTCGGCTCCTCTTTATGCTTTTCTATCTCGTCAGAGCGGCCTGAAGGGGGCAGAGTTCAGGACTCCGTCAAATCCCACCTCAAACCGGGGGGCTTCTCACACAATTACATTTCTAAATCCCATGTGTAGTATGAGGCAAAGATGGAAGAAGCTAGCTCCCCTGAAAGCACTTGAATAGTGAGCGGAGGTTTTCCTGTGCAGGGAAATACGGTGTGATGCATTACATCTCTCAACCCGGCACCCATAGCCCACCGCTTAGCTGATCTTTGAAAGATATTGCTTATAAAAGAGATGACTCCAGGCGACGGCCAAGTTCTGTAGTTTTATTACACCTTGGGGCTACAGCGGCCTGTCTTTGGAGAGATAAGGTTGTACCCTTTTCATTTTGTATCCTCCGGCCGATATTTTAAGCCGGCTTGTTAAGGGCAGGCGAGCTGAGTGCTGGAACAGAGTTTGATGCATGGCTTTACAACAGGAGCCGGGCCCATAACGCTCAAAGGCCGATCATTACTGACCTTAATAGCCCAGTCTGCATCTGGGCTTGATTGATCGTGCCTAGCAGGTTGTGAAATGCGCCATCTGGAAGGAAGGAAGGTGAGATGGGCAAGCGGAGACGAGGGAAAAGGCAGGCAACACCAGCCGAGCACGGAAAAAAAGGGAGGAGGAGAAGACAGCGATGGGGGAAAGAGGGGGGGGGGTGGGGGGTGGGGAAGAAAAAACACAAACCTAGACGATCTTGTGCTGAAATTGATTGCCAGAGTGGGATGCTGTGGAAACTTAACTGCACTAAGAGGCCCACCAAGCACCATAAACACTGTCCCTGACATAAACAACAACACTTAGCCAGACTAGGTGTATACAATATTCATCTGAGGAGGAGCTGCTTGGTAACTCTTGTTTACTTGCTCTGTGCAGTTGGATAAAATCTGCTGCCTAGGTGAGACAGCAGGATGGGAGAGTAAGTGTGATATGTGAATAGGCGTAATTTTAAATGCATATGTGAATGTGCGTTCATGAGGGATGAGAGGGGAACAGAGGATGGTTATGTCCACAGAGTGTCCCACTACAGCGCTTCATATCATAAAGTATGCATAATGTATGATCCTCAAGCCCTACAATGGTGCCATGGATTATCATAAGGCACTCAATATTCTGCTGCACAAATGAAGCCAAAACACTGTTAGGTCACTATTTGCATACCCCCAGCCCCTTTGAACAAAAACCAGTTTTTCAAATAACACAACATTAACAGTAATATCATATCACTCTGAAGTACCTTTTATCCAGTTGAAGTCTACAAGAGTATGTCCCTCCTGTCAAGGTGCATGTGATGTCTGTACACCATATAAGGTTCATGCGTAGTAACAGCATCACTCAAACCATTCCTGTGCTATAAAAATTCAATGCTTTAAGTGTTTAACTTGGCAGAGCAACGTTGAGCAGCCCCTATCCTGTCAGCTGAACCTCCCGAGAGACCATCAAACTTGTGTTCTCCGTTACCAGACTCTCCTCTCAGTCAGTCGGTAAGTAATGCCAGCTAATGTAGGGTGACCTAATGTGTATCTGTTAAGGGAAAAGGACTGTGACGGATTCCTTTTTGCTTGTCATTTGATCCTCTACATGTAGATCAAAAAAGGTTGTCGCAAATGCAGAGAGGGTTAAAGTGTACTTACTTTTGCAACAAAATCTTCATATTTCTGCATTTGGGAGACAAATCGGTACAATGCATAGCACACAATACAGCATAACTTTAGTGTTTAAAAGTGTTTAACAGCAAATTTATGAGTGCTGTAATCAGCATCACAGAATTTCTTAGGGGCCAAGTTTACGCCAGGGAAGATGAAACATCTGGCAAGAGAAGGAGAAGAAAAGGGTAAGGTAGCATAAAGTTTGCTAACAATTGCACTGTATGCGCTTCTTGTATGCAACCCTAAATGTTTGTGCAAAAGCAATCAGGATAGATGCACACTGTAGGCTAGTGCATGTGTGCATGATGTTTTAATAGAGAGATTGTGCAAGTGCTGGGATTGTGCATGCTTGAGTGTTTGTGTGTGTGTGTGTGTGTGTGTGTGTGTGTGTGTGCGTGTGTGTGTGTGTGTGTGTGAGGAAAAGGGGAAAGGGATGACAGAGGGCCAGGTGGAACGGAGACTTCTGTCGCTGACTCAACACCTTTCTCATTTTATTACCAAATCATCCATGACAAACAGCTCTAGCGTTTGCCAAAGGTGAGGCGGGCGGAATAAGAGCTGGGATGAGTGTGGAGGAGGTCACCTCGATGCTGCAAACATTGCATCTGTAATGTAACATGTCTGTGTCACTTCAAATGTCACCTTTACATGATGCAGTCATCCATGTGTCATTTTTAGATACGCAGGGCTGACAGTGATGGCGCTCACTTCCTATAGACTCCCGACATCGCATCACAAAAGGGCCGGCATTGGAAAAATGTTATCACCTGAGTGACTAGCAAAAGAAAATACTCGGTGACAACTCAATCAATAGGGCCTGTAAAATATGAAGTAAACATTCTTTGTGAACATTCAAAACCAAGTCCACCATAATAATGAAAAAATATTTTGCACTATGCCAAAATGCAGGGGCTTGTATCTTTTTTATTGAACAATAATAAAATACCAGTTGCTGTGTATAAAAAGAACATTTTGTAAATCATGTGTAGACTCTTTTAAATCTAGCTTTGCTATATCCACTTGTGAATCACTTCCTCTGAAACAAAAGAGCCTAATTTCAGGCCACTGATTGACCAGCTATTGTTTAGAAAATGCAGTACTTGTGAGCACTGTTAGAGGCCAGGCCTGCCATTCTTTGATATCAATGAGTAAGCTGAAGCCTTTTCAGCTACGTGAGAGGGAACAGATTAGCCTGATTGACGGTTATAAGATGCTAAGGATGGAGCTTGAAGCGTAGAAAGCAAAGGCGTTGGAGTGGAATGGAGTTCATTCATGAGTTACGAGTCTGTTTCAGTGATGTAGTAAAAGACGAATAAATCCTCAAAACAGCCTGCAAAAAAAAAAAGGGGGGGGGGGGGGGGGGGGGCACACAACCTGAGGCTTGTGATGGAGACTCATACAAGACACCATGCTCAAGACTGAAAAAAAAGTGGCAGCTGACACACTCACAGTATGCCAGAAAATCCACCACAAATCAACAGCAGATATAGTAAACTGCAGAAATGCACATCAAACTGCCATGCCACTTCAAACTACTTTTTTCCACTTTTATGTTTTACCCACAGTCAAGACAGCGAGGAAAACAGGCAAAGAGTAGCCCTGAGGACTGTCACACTCTCCTTTGTCAAGTTTATTTTTCAAGGAGATATTCCCTACTTAAGAGGCTGAGGGAGCGTGTGTAACAGTCCTGGACAGACAAGGAGCACGCCGATATAAATACCAACACGGCTAAGAGCTCTTCTCTGCACTCACAAGAACCCGGACCTGCAAGGACAAATGACCGTCCCTGGTGCTGTCCCCGAGTCCCTGTGCTAAAAGAGGCCGGGTTAAGGTTAAGGGGACCTTAAGCCCACCAACCAACACCAAGCTGCATTTACAGAGACAAAAGCAGCCTGAGATAGCCTACTTTACCTACTGTATCGTATATCAAACAAGGAAAGTGACATTAAGTGTTTTGACTGAGGCGGAAATATGACAAGAAATTACTTGTATCACACAGACCTTTTTTGTGTGCGCGTTAGGATGGAGTAGCTAAAAATCTAATTAGTTTTCAGGTGTCAGTAAAGGATGTTCCGTGACTTCTTGTTTATTATCAGCCTGATAGTGTTGAAGCTCCCAGCGGAGACCAAGTGTGAGGGATTAACATGTCATCACAGACGGGGGCAACATAGACATTTTGACAGTTACACTCGTGAGCCGGGGCTTCATCTAACACCTGCCTCACACCTCCTGTCCAGACGCGCACCTGTTCTGCCACAGTGTGGTGCTCAGAGCCGTTCCTGAAGCAGTGTTTACACCTGTCCCGGCTTTACAGCTACACACCAAAACACCAGAATAAAAGAGGCAAAGGATCAGGGAAATTGAGGGAAGAAGAAGATGCAAAAAAAAAAGAAAACAAGAAATTGATGGAAATTTCCTGCAGAGAAGCTGGGGCGGAGTAATGGCAACGCCTGAGCACGCTCAGCGGCGCTGTGGTGTCGAGGTAACATTGATGCATGGTGTGACCTTACTTGTAATGCCAGCCTTAATCTACGCAAGTGGAATAAATGAAGTGGGGCCGCTGCGGACGTGTCACCCAGACTTATAAAGACAAATCCACCGCCGCTCTGAGCTGTGTACATGTATTCATAAAAGTCAGAGCGACGTCTCGACAGAGTGCAGTGCCCGGCGTTGTCGGCTGGCTGGCGACGGACACATCCTAGCTGACGGTTGTCATGGCTGCGTGGAGCTGTCAATCATGCAGTATAACACACAGAGAGAGTATGGGAGAAGTGAAGGAGAAAAATAGACTGCAAGAAAAAAATGCAGAGGAAGAAAACTGAGAAGAAAAAGAACCAAAGGAAAAGATTATAAAGGGCAACATGTGACTACCTTGCTATCTTAAAATATCATTATTCATACTTTTTTTTACTGCACAAGCAATTATTTGGTATCTATCTATTGCTATCTATCTAAATCAAGAAATTTCATACAAAAAAGAGGCCTAAATCAGCAATATTTTCTTTTTTTTTTGCTTGAAATATCCTTTAAACGATCAATGAATTATCAAAATATTCCATATTAGGGTGCTGATGGCTTAGTGGTTAGGTCTCACTCCATGTAAGGAGGCTATAGTCCTTCAAGCGGCCGGCCCAGGTTGAAGTCTGACCTGCGGCTCCTTTTCAACATCTTATTCCCCAATCTCTCGCCCGAATCTCCTACTTTAAACAGTTTCCTATATAAATAAGGCCAAAGCTCAAAAATAAATCTTAAAAACATTTTATGACATTTTATTTACAATAAAGCATTTTCCACGTCGATTTATTTCTTAATTCTTGAAAATCAACTTTTGTCCATATTTATTATCTTAAAAGGTAATCACATTTTTTTTTTTTACATCCCTAAGTCTCCTGGGGAAACTCCAGTGAACAGGTCTCCCACAATGTATACATCTGTTTATGGCCTTAACTTATAACCGATCGATAAAAAGGAGAATAACTTTAGATGAGTATCTAACTTGTGTGAGTATTTGACAATGATTTGTGAGGACAGCTCTTGAACCTTGTACTGATTCGAGACAAACTGCTTTATTGCAAATTCCAGCGTGCTGACACTAACACAACTTGTCATAAGCGCTCATTACAGTTTAAAGACGGATGTCCTGACAAACAATGTTTTCTGCCGGATAGCCGACTGGCTGTCAAGTTAGCTGCAGTCAATTCATACTTGGCCGGCTTTATTGGCATGTAGTTCAAGTAAGGAGCCATCATTGATCAACACGCATTTAGTCCGTTTGTTTCCGAGCAGTGGGAGCTGACCGGATTGACAACAGGTCGGGCATTGATAGATGCCCGGCTGACAGAGGACATATGGATGTTGAGTACTGACACACATGAGGTGCACTGGGATGAGGGGGTGTGTAACATGCCAACAATCATATGTCCAATATGAGGTCTGCTCCCCCTCCCTCTCTCTCTCTCTCTCTCTCCCTCCTGCCCCCTGTCCGGTCCTTGTTCTGACATGGCTGTGATTAATGCCTCCGGCCAAAATGATGATAATAATGATCATAATTAATCAAGGGTTCTTACTGCACCTCTAGGAGTCCAGAGTGACCTGGAAAAAAAAAACACCCAGGCCTCTTTTCCTCCGTTCTTCCTCCCTCTCTCTGCTCCCTCCTTCTTCCTCGTCTCTCTGACAGTCCTGAACCTCGGCCCAGCAGAAAGAGCCATGCATTATCCTGCCATCACCACTTCTATTTATATCACACCGTCTATCACTATCACTTACTCTCCTCCACCCGCCTTTCCTCCGCCCGCCTCTACAAAGTGGAGTTTTCTTTAAAGCTGCCCCATATTTCCTGGTGGAATAACGCTGCCTATGCAAATGGCTGGGAGTCAAAGAACCAGCAGCCTGGGTGACAGTGAGGAACTAACATCATCATTTTTTTAGACGTACACAGAAACCGCGTCCAAAAGCAAAAGCCACCACCTCTTACTGCCTGGGGGCTTGGTAGGAGTCTCCCTCTCCCTCTTTCCCTCGCTCTCCTGTGAGCGTATTCCTGAAGGTTTGACATGCTGTGTGCCTGTGTGTGTGTGTGTGTGTGTGTGTGTGTGTGTGTGTGCGTGAGAGCATCTCTGTGAGGAGAGTGCGTGTCTCTTGCAGAGATCTAGAATATATGCAGCGGCAGAATGATATTTTAAATTCCTTGGCGGCTGCCAGGTAACAGTAGCCCGGAGCGATGGAAAAGTTTTTTTTTGTCTCACCTTCTCTTTATTTCCCCTGGTGAGGAGGATACAAAGCTCTTTTGCTCGGCTGAGTCGTACGTGCCAGGCATGTGTTCGAAACACCTCCCTCTGCCCTGAGCCCTTTAAAATGCACATTGTATACAGCGTGTCCTTCTCTTTTCTAAACTTCCTTTCTTTTAATACACTCTGTCCAGCAGAACTTAGGACCTTAAGGCAGGTGCTAACAGTACTTAAAAATCAGACATAGCATGGATCCAACACTTAAAAATATAAGGTAGTGTCATCAATTGCAGCTCTTTTACGAGTCTTAACAGCACCATGGTTTCTCTCTTGTGATGCAATAAGGTGCTTTCTATGGCATCAGTATATGCAAGAACTTTTCCCTCTGAAATGTCTGTCAGTCTCTGGATTTTTGTCACATACCCCACACTTACAACATGCCACAAAATGCTTCAGAGATCTAAATGATTCCACAGATTTTTTTTCCACGGCTGGTTGTGGTTATCCTCTGAATAAACGTCCGTAAACCATCATTCAAATGCCATTAGAAATATAAAAAGGAAAAATATTAGAATAAGATAACATCACAATTATTTTACCACGTTAATCTGTAAATATCACTGAAGTCTCAAGGGTTCTCAACTTGTGGGTCGGGACCCAAAAGTGGGTCGCGGAGCAGTTCTAAGTGGGTCGCAAATGTGTGCATGGAAAAAGAACTGTCTCAAAAAGTGTATTAAAACAAGTCTGTTTTGTTCTGTCTCTTTGTTCTGTCACAGGTTTAATACTGTCTGACGTCCAAACTGCACAATTTTCTATTAAATAAATCTCACTCACACATATACTGTAGGAAACTATACAAGGTTAGAACATGTTCACCTACAAAGACAGATCCTGTATGTACATTAGTCTCTGTGAAAAATCTAAAAGATAAAAACTGTAAAAGGACTCATATCTGTTGTACTGTCAAAGAAGGTTGATTCTATTTTTACTTCAAAATGTATACAGGTGTGTCATGGTTGACAAGAAATGTTCGTATGCATGTGAGTGGGAAAGCTCCGTGTCCTACAAACTCCAGTGTTGAAAAAAGTCTTAAGAAAAAATGTTTGATCTCATGGTTCAAGCCTCTAGGTGTTAAAGTCTGGGGTGTGATGATAAAAAACTCTCTTTTTTGGTGTTACAGTGTGTTTAAGTCACCTACACTTCACCTCACATGCCCACTTTATGTTCTGACACATAACTTCAATCTTTATTTAGCACTTTTCAGTCAAATCACGACATCTACCAAATCCCCCTGTACCTCTGTGCCAAGCCCAACCGCCCACTGAGGATCCCGCTATAGAAACAGCTGCACATGACATCATCAGAGCTCGACCCACACACAGCAGGAACAAAGGCAGACCTACATTTACCCCCATACCAACCAGGTGGCCTACATTCCCCGAATTGCATAAGATACCTTTCTTGTTCCTATCTCCTACAGCCTTCCTCCTGCATTTCAGAATGTCTCATCCCGCACCTCTGCCAAATTGAGTCCTTAAAACAAACAGATGAATGCATGGTACATTGCCTGTTATTATCGTCATCAATGACGCTCAAGCCCAACCACTTAACACATATGTACTAAAAAACGCACAATATATCTGACTTCATCTGAGCCAGAAGTGCACTCTGCCGATTTACAGCGCTGTTCCTCTCTGTATAAGTGCCGTAATGCTTTATGATCTGATTCCAATTCTATGTTGACACCATGAAATTAAACTGTTACACCTCACCAATGGTAAAACACAAACCACATTTGTTCTTGTGGATAGCTTGGTACCAGTGTCCACCTCTGTGATAGAAGCAAAGTGTGGACACTGCCAGAAAAAAGTTTGGAACAGTATTAATAACTGTGAAAAGCAAAGAAATCGTGTTGGCTATAGTTCTTACACACTTCCATGCAGATGATGACAATGACAGACAAATGATGTTAGATGTTATTCATGTTCAAGGTCATGGAAAGTCATATCAGCTGCCATTGAATTGACAAGGTCGCAGAAATTGTCAGCATAGAGCTCTTGATGATCGTGGTGTTTTCAGTACGGCCAGCTTCACTTTGTATCTGTTAACGGCTGAATGCAAAGATCAGTCCTCCCACAGAGGCCATCTTCAATTTACCAAGCGGAGACCTTGAGCACATTGCAAAGCAACAAATGCTGAATGGACTAATGAATGGACTCTAGAAAAGAGAAGCAAATGGTTGTGGGAGGGAGAGGAAAAAAAAAAAAAAGGGAGGGAGTAACTGTGGCATCAGGGGAACAGGTGAGGCAGGCGTTGCTGGCAGCAAAGCAGTTGTCTTCAGTCATCGGGGCCAAAGTGAGGAGCCTGGAGGCACAAACGCTCTGCCAAGTGTTTGTCTGAGAAAGTCTGAGACAAAGGCGTCTTATCACAAAGGGAAAATACAGCATGTCTCCAATAAACACAAAGATGCTGCTGATAACCTTGCACTTGTTCTGAGCATCATCCCTCTCCAGGAAGCTAAAGGCTGAGAGGAAATATTGACAGTTTTGTTTTCAGATTATATTCTCATGACTGAATCAATACACAGACGGGCCATCTCTTCAGAGTGGAGTAAGCATGGAGTCATCGGGAAGGTCAAGCTGTTAGCCCATTAAAGAGGTAGCTGGGCGCGCGATTTGGCAGCACATCTCTACCTACCTCCTCCTGGAGAGAAGCAACCTTGAGGAGTTGATTAGCAGTAGAGACGGCTCCCACGACACACGAGACCCCTCCGCCTCATAAAATCCACAGCTCGGTTGCAGAACAAGGGAGCCTGGGAGAGGGGAACTGGGGGGAATTCAAGGCAGAAGAAGTGCCTGCCTGCCTCATCTTTTACAGGACAAATTAAAACCATGGTGGAACAAGTCATAAAACAGGAAATAATGAATTCAATTATACTTTTTAGTGTTTAGGGGGCTGCTGGTGAGATGTGCTGAGTGGGCAACGCGAGCCGCGAGCACAGCAGCGGGCACAGACTGATGACTATGTTGGTGGCGCAGAGCTTTTGCTGAGGGCTGCGTGTGTGCTGACTACATGTCTGCATGCCCCTAGGAACAGTTTAGACCTCGACAGGGCCTTCATTAGCAAATGAATGACTCTTAATTGGCCTGGCAAATACACAGGATGCTTGTTGATTATAGGAGGTTCTTTTTTTTTCTTCTAGGCAGTGCTTGTGCTCCGACACAGACACATGAACACACAAAGTCCACACACAGCAAGACACAGAGCAGAGAGATACTGACAATAACTGTCATGTCATCAAAATGACGGACAATTCAAGGCTTTGCCGTGCCAGGTTCAAAAGCTGGGCTTCAGCTGTCAACAATAGGATTCTGGGACATATTCTCTTTCTTTAGCCGATTTATACTACCTCTCTCCATCTCCCTCTACCTCCCACCACCTATTTTTTGCTCTTTTCAATCCGCTCTAGCTCGTCCCCTGGCATTGCTAGAACCTCAGCAGGAGGGAGAATCACAGACAGGAGTCCTGGTGTCCTAGATTCAGCAACGCTGGCAGGAGCACGGCACATACTGGCCTGTCGCACGCGTTGCCATACAGGAGTGAAAAATCAGCCGAACAATGCAAGGACGTTCAAAAACAACACATGAGCTCTGCCACTGACTGTTTACATACACACACATTTAAAGCTGATGATCAAGAAGATGCAATTGGTTATGGGGGGGAATTATCCTGCAGGATTCTCTAGGGTTCTGTAGTCATATCAGTAATGCTATCAGTAAACTGTTTTTATCTGTGTGTAACTGTGTGTTTGAGTTTTTCAGTGTGTAAAAAAAAAAACAGAAACTTTTAGGATAAAAATATTGATTTGTGACTTAACATTTGTTATCTACAAAGAACGAAAAAAGTAAGAGAGAGAGAGAGAGCGAGAGAGAGCGAGAGAGAGAGAGAGAGAGAGAGCGAGAGAGCATGATTGGAAAAGGACAGAAAAAATGGCACACATGGTATCTTGGGAAAGTCAGTGTCGCCTCTACATGCCCCAGCCCCTGGTGCCACTCACCCACTGCCAGCCTGCCAATTAAAGCCCTGATTAAAACCGACAAAGTGTCTCCAAATGAAGAAAGAGCTGTTGGAGGTCTTAACTGCTGAAGCCTGTCAATTACACTGCCAGAGGAAAGCAGTGAGTGAAGAGCAAAAGGGTATGGCAATGACACACGAAGCAGGGGGCAGAGATGAATATAAGATCAGTCATTCAATGCTCAATGGCTCCCCATGCTCCTCCGAGAAAGATGGATGATGTTTGAGGGGACTTGACAAAGAATTTGACTTTTTAAGGTTGCTGTTTGTTTCTTTGCTCCACCTTTTAATCTGTCTTTGCTTTGTCAGAGATTTTCTTTGCAAACGGTTAAAACTAGTCAGTTTGATTCAAATTCTCCCCTTTTTTGGGCTGGAAAAAATATGGTAGATTTATGAGAGATAAATAAAAAAAAATGATGTAAAAAAACAACACTGTCCTTTTTGTTACCTCTTGTTGCATGTTGCCGCTGTAAGTCATAGACGCTCCACAGCGATGGGCTCAACGGCAAAGCCCTCAATCCCAGATAAACCACCCACAGTGTACATCAGCTCCTAAAATATGATGGTATTCGTGAGGTCATAAATCTTGCTTTAGCGGACCGGGGAAGAGAGAAGAAGCCCTATTCTCCCCTGCATCGTTACAGCAGCATCCCCGTGGCCCATTCCACCTCCATTTAAGCTAAATGTCAACTTTTCGGCTCCTTTCTTTTTTTGCTTCCTGCAGTTGCCATTTGTTTTAACACAGGGGAAGGAAAGTAAGAAAATAAGTCAACAGGCAGAAAACTACAAAGAGTTTGTTGTCAGCGGCTTTCAGGGCTGAGCAGATCGCCGAATGTTTTATAGTTTACGAAGAATAAAGAATCAAGTGGAGATAAAATAGATTCCCGATCCGTCTGGATCTTTAGCCCGGGAGCCAATGATATGAGTAATGAGGGTTGCGATTTGTTAGAACAACGTCCTGTACCTGAACTGAAAGAATAATTTCACATCCAACTGGAACTCTAATACCCTAATACTTCATAAATGTTATTATTATTTAGACATTAATCATCATTAACGGCCCTAATGATATTCTTTCAGTTTAATTAAATTGGAATGGGGTTTTTTTGTACTCCACAGTGCCAAGTGAACGTACGGCAAGACGCTGTGAAAAGGCGCTCAATCATCTCTAGCCAGATGGCAGTGGATTAAGAAATAACTGGTGAGCAAATGAACGTGGGTTGGATGGCAACATGGAAGCACCTAGGCTGTGTTGTTGTCACTGTCACACTTCCCAAACATGCTGTAATATTTGCAAAAAAGGATCACAATGCCACAACCTATTAGTCTTCTCTTGACCAATATGGCTTGCTTTAAAGGCTGTGTTTGAAGTATAGCGGAGGATTTCACAAACTGTCCACCATTAAAAGGGAGAAATCCAAGCATCTGCTTAATTTATTCATGCTTTCTGTTGTTTTTGTTATAGTCACCTTGTAAAGGGTCTGCTGCTCTGCCGTGGGAGGCAAACATTGTGATGGTGTTGCGTTAAAAAAAACAAAAACCAAAGAACAGATGAGAAAATGCCTGCATGCCTCATAAAACAGAGATCGCCATAGAACAACCATTTCCACCCAGCACATGGTGGAAAAAAACACAGCTAGAGGACAGACAACAGAGCCATCGCAGTGGCCATCTGATAGCATTAAAGCCCACTGAATCCCACCACTCACCCTGTGTGCGTCATCTGCACTACCTTACATCCTTCTTTTTGTCTTATTCTCTCAGACTGGAGGAAAATCTTGAGAGATTGGGAAAAAGACATTAGGGCAAAAAAAAAAGAAACCCAGACAGAAAGAATGAGGGGAAAAGGAAGTCTGAAGACAAAATAAAATAAATAAGGGAGAGGGTAAGAGAAAGGGTCTTATTTTTCAGACCAAGCTGAGGCCCTAAGGGGCATGCATTAAACACTGTGTGAGGCAGACCTCACCCTTTACTACTCTATCGGCTTATTCATAGGGGAGACAGCCACTGTTAATATTTCATGGGCCAACCAACAGTATAAAGAGGTGCAAGCTCACGGGAGACTCCCCTTCCCCCCTTTTCTCCACCCGCCCCCCCCTCTTCTCTAGCAGTCAGACTTCACACTAGAATTGTGTGCCTGTCACTGGATCATGTGTCGTACATGTGCACATGGTTGTCTCTTTCTCCCTTTGTCTGAGAATGCAGAGTAAGGCATTGAAGAGGAAGGCTGAGTGGTCAACACACTCATTCAGTGGATTAGTTATGGTGGCACTACACCTTTAACTGGGGAGGTGTATTGCTGTTAAAGGGGGCTTAGTTATCCCTCACTAAACCGCAACAGCATCATACAGCTGCCTAAAAATCCATCCTGTTAAGCAAACACTTTACCGTTATCAAGTGTGACAACAAGTAGGCAGATGTGACTATAAAGCAGAGATCATTACATCTTAAAAGCCTTGAATGTCACAGGCAAGGCTTAGTCATTTTGCCTAAGAGTCCAAGTTGTCCACTGCACCAAAATGAGACAACAGAGTTTTTCCTTTAAAGCCAATCATGAGCCTTTAATGGGCCATTGGAAGATGCTGTGTCAGACATCCACAAATGGGTGCCATCCTTCATTGGCACCTCTCAAGTGGCTGCATGAGTTGAAGGGAAAAAAGCGAAAAAGCTAAAGCAGGGCAGGGCACAATAGACACACAATGAATCCAGTGCTCTGGTCTTGGCTGTATAAGAGGCACTTTGCTGACTGCGTCCCCCGAGTGCCAGAGCAAGAGGACAGTCCTTTGTGTTGCAGAAGTCTTGGGCCACTGAATTCCCTGTTTCAGCGATTCTTTGCTGGGGACAGATCCCGAGAGGTGCTGCTTCTCCCCGGGCTCCCCCGCTGTGACTGACGTCCACCTTCTGTTCTCATGTAGAGGGGCAAATGTGGGCCGCTATCTGACCCATTTCAATGACTCACAGCTACTGTACTCGAGCACAACTGTCCTTAAAAGCCTGAAGTGATGATAGGAGAGGTCACCTTTAACCACTCAAAGTGGGCACAACCGTGCAAACACAAGAATTTGAGAGGCCGTTGGTAGAAGAATGTCATCAATAAAAATTCAATCACTTACATCTTTTAATTGCATTGTTTTATTCATCAAAATCTCCCGTGTGAAAGTGCCACAATTCTGATCAGTCACCTCTTGGTTTCTGTCGTTCATATTCTCGTTCTTACAACGTGAGCGCTCTAAAATGTGCAGAACAAGAATGGCATTAAGTGCCTTGAATAGTTTACACACTATAGCCTCAGGCAGAATGTGGTGATGGAGAGAGAACCCGTACAGGTCTGTCCCTCTGAAACCCTCTACAGCCTGTCTGGATGGAAATGTTTTCGTAAGCCTATCAAATTCATCAAGGGACTATTTTATGCGGTCATAAAAGAAGGAGTGATAAATACAGTGCCGCAGGCCAAAGAGTTGTTAAGTTCTGATACCCATGGTGAGGCTGGGTAGTGGTCCAGACCGGCTTTAGGCTGAGCAATTATTCCTGTTAAGAGTGATGTCAGGCCCTGTATGGCAAGGGTTAGAGAATAACACTCAAAATACAGGTGGGGAATTCAGGCAGTACTCTAAGCTTTTAGAACTCCACACAGTAAAAGTAATGTATTAACAATGACGGGGAAAAAAAGCCTAATTGGGCAGGTATCTTAAAGCTCCCGTGATAAATGTTCGGTTTGTGTCGATTTTGGCGCCCCCTGTGGACAAAGAGGTAATGTTTTTTTCTCTTTGCCGATCATCTCCTTTACATGTGTGAGTTGTGTTTTCCGGACAAAAGAAATCTCATCCTGCTTTGTTTTAAACATCAAAGGTATCACTCACTGTGAATCTTTGCAAGTGAAAGTGTAAACACAGGCTTGTTTCTTCAACCTACTGTTTCTGTCCTGGTCTGACAATTACCCACGGCAGGGGACATTAACATTCACAGACATTAAAAAAAAAAATATCCATATAGAAATAATCAATCTCCTTTCTGATGGTCTCATTTGCTTTGGTAGCTCTTAAAGAGAAATAAGTATTAATGTCAGTCTATTTCATAACCAGATAAAAACTCCTCACAGGAGCTTTGATTATCAATTTATATAAAATACTTGCAGAAGTCTATGATTAGATTTGATAAAACACAAGAAAAATAATGTGGTTCAGACTGGGGCTCCAAACTCACTTTGCAGTCGCAGGGGTCACATGGAGAGGTAGAAGAAGGGGGGGCAGAGGGGGATTTTGAGATACACTGAGCCACAAATGAATGCAGGAGCCGTAGAACACCTTGACAGGCAGATATCTTGCTATGCACGCAATCCACCTCAGGGGACGTCTGGCTAATTTCCTGTGAAAACAGCAGACCAAGGAGGCAGCAGGCAGCGGGTGGAGGTATAACAGCGAACAGGGAGGAGGTAAACTATTTTGAGTTCCTAGAAAAAGTCTCGTCAGAGTGCGCTCCACTGGCAGTACTGACATGGGACAGGTGGACGGGTAGAGAGGGGTGGGGGGAAGGAGGGGATCAGAATGGCTGTGGTGGGGTTGTGTCTAGGGTGAAACAGCTGTGATGGAGACCCCTCCCTGTCTGCGGAAGAGCGGTGATAGGACTCGATTATTCAGCATGGCTCCTCATCTGCATCTCGTTTGGGACACCGTGGCCTCGTCGCACCCTGTCTGCCTGCAGATTGGAGCGACAAAAACTCTCAAACACACTCCACATAAATACCTTAACACTTTCTTCTACTCCTTCTCCCCCATTTCACTCTTTTCCAAAACATGCCATTCTTAAGTTTCCTTACCAAACAGCACCGGGAAAGATATGAATTGATTGAAATTGAAATTCAAGAGTCAAATTGTATTCCATATTCTCTGTCAGGGAAATACGGCTCCCGATTCTTGTGACACATTTGATATACAGCCGTTGCAAATTAGCCATGAGGCTGCAAGTGTGGAATGAATTGATATTCCCATCATCTTCATGATATAACTGCACACAGAACAACAGCAAAGTCATCTGCGTCGCCGTGATTAGTGAAGTACACAAGCCGGAGAATACAATTGTCTGTCTCTCTAGCAGCTTTCTCGCTTTCTAGCAAAGGACTGCGTGTAATAGAGGCCGCCTCTAATAAATTTGTTCAAATATTCCAACAGAAAGGGGAAGGCCGCATCATCAGTGGGATGCGTTGATAAACAATGGCCGTCTCTATTAGTGGATGCCACTGTCAAGGACGTGCATGTCAGCCCGAACAAGCATGGAGAGGAGAGAAATCAAAGAGAGAAGGAAAGAGAGATGGGAAGAAAGAAAATAAAATAGGGGGGGGGGAGAGGGGGGGAAGAGAGAAAGAGCAACAAAAAAAGGTGAAAGAGTGAAAACTGGGGTTGTTCTCAGAAAGGTCAGGCTGATTGTCTCTGCCCAAATATGCTGGCCTTTTCAAAATTAACTTGGCAAAGGCGATATTTTCCACAAAGCCGGCATCATGAATCAAAGAAGCGTCTATAGTTCATCCCTGATAGCAAAGCAACTCCCCTCCCTGCGCACTCCACTCTCCACACTGACACTCCACCCTCCCGCATAGCGCTGACATCTTCAGTAATTATGTAATTAACACCATGGCAGGCCTAATTTCAGAGATAGTACGTTATAATTGCATTCAGTCGTTCATTAGTTAGGCCAAACATTTGATGCACTGTGCGCAGGTGCGGCAGGGGGCCAAAGGCTACTTGTTTTTTGGAACGCAATTGCAGTGTCAATGACTTGATTGGTTTCTGCTTGATATCGCTGACAGGACAGGTTTTTGTAATTTACCAATAATTACCCTGAGTCTCTGATACAATAAAAAAGTCACTGGTCTCTGCTTAGAAAAACCAATCAGGGTGTGTTGCTTCTGCTCCCTGCGTCATGGTCTGCTTGTCTGGTGTGAGTAATGTCCCTATAATGGCTGTGTTAGAATGAATTACATATTACAGAAAGAACAGGGGAAAAAGGAACACATGTCACAAAATAACAGGAAGTTTTGTCTTTCTTGAGCAGGTGTATAAACCTTTTAAACACAACAAAAACAGTAATTATCTGAGAGGTGAACGCATGTTAGGGAAATCATGTAAAGACGCGCTGTTCCACATGATGTATTGCACGAGTCAAAGCAGCAGTATATCTGTTCTTTAATAGATATGTTAAACAACAGTGGGAGCCAGTAATCTACAATAACAGATCATAAAGTTGTAGCTTCTGTAGCAAAAAGACGGATGCTATTCGAACTCATAATTAAAAGGAATCTGCTGCTGCTCTGGTATCCTGTAATGAAACACATTTCCTGTGATTAGTGGTGGGATAGTATCACACTATTATGATGTTACAGTCTGGTCGGGCAGACAGACAACTCTGTCCCAGTAACACCAGATCTGTCCCGGCCCCTGTGATGATTTCTTCAATTAAGCCTTCCTGGCAGAGCAGGCCGAATGCTTAACTAGGCAGAATTGGAGCTGCCACTAGCTAGAGGTAGCAATGGGCTCCACTTCAACAGCTCATTCATCAGCCCCAGTGCTACCACTGGGCCACCTGTTCTGACACCACGCAGGGATGGAGTCATTTGCATTCTGCTCCGGCCCTCCTCTTTCCCTCGCTGCACTTTCTCCCCTCCTTCTCGTTCTTTTCTTTCTCTGCCTTTTACAACTTTTAAGTTCCTCAGTGGCAGCTCTGGCAGATAATTGAATACCAAGGTTTGATTTAGTTTGAAATCAATTTGGGAAGGGGCTTTTCATTCATTATGCTCCTTGGCTTTGGTGCTACGTCTAAAATCCCTCAAACTTTGGCAGGGGCTCGAACATCGTCAATTCAAAGTGAAATTAAGCAGTGCTGAGTTGGATTGACAGGAGAGGAAGACAGGATGGGACAGGGGGAGTCTTTTGTCTAAGGAAAGGGTGGAGTCTTCTCCTCTCCTCTCTCCTTTCCTCCCCTCTCCTGGGGAGTCTCTCCTCTGTGCACTTTGTCACCACCAGGTGCTGCTGTGAAATAAGGAGAGAGGCGTCGACAGGAGGCAGCCATGCACATAGCTTGACATTTTAGCCAGCTCCCTGCAGACACATTTGGCAAGTGTGTGGGTGGATGTGTGTTTGCCCTTATGTGTTACAATTTGCTTCCGTGAGCCTGCATGCATGTGCGTGTGTATTTGCAAGCTTGTTTCTTTGCTTTCAGTTCAGATACACGAGTCTTTTCTTGCACATGTCTTTGCTTGCATTCATTTAAATTAACACACTTGCATCGTGCAACTCTTCCTCTCTGATTGGGTTGCCTGCTACTTTGCGACAGCGCCAACATGACAGCGTCCATCCTGACACATTGACCGCAGTCAGCTGTAAATCAATGTAATGCATTAAACAATATGCTGCACTACTTAGTGGAACATTATACTGTGGTGTATTTGAAAACAACTCAGTGCTATTGTGAAGAAATATGGAAGTGCTTGGGCGCAGCACATTTACTAAGCAGGGTGCAAGAGGACTCTTTAACACAGACTTGAGGGTTGAATACCAGCTTTCGATAACGGGAAAGGATAACATTGTCAAGTGAACAACAGCGAGAGCGCCCTAACTGAGAGGGATGCACAAATGGACACTTGGCATCACAGCTGCTGTTGGGGACATCAGCAGCAGAGATCACTGCAGGTTTTCTCCACTTTAAAAGCAATTTCTTCCTTCTGAGACAAACCCCTCCTCATTCACCAACCTCGCTTATCTTCTTGTGTGCTAGACTCAATTGTCATCCAACTGAGTTGAGGCTCTGTTAGACTGTTAAAGCCCCCCGGATATGGTAATCTGTGGGCCGCTCTGACCTTGGGAGAGTGTGTTTGCAGGGTGTCAGACCCCCTAATTCATCAGAGACAGGCCATTAGCTAGCCATCCAGCCACACAAACACACATTGGAAGAGGAAGAAGGAAAGTTCTCTGGGAAACAGCAGCAGCTCCCGTTCTTGAGATATCATTAGTTACTGCCTTTCAAAACTGCTGAATTGGGACACTTACCTGACTTGCCCCATTTTTGCACCAAGAGAGCCAAGATGTTGATGAATGGTTGTGAGAAACTGTCACAACCAGAACACGGAGAGAATAGGGTTAAGGACATGTCCCACCAAACTCTTCAACATACGGGACAAATGTAGGAACACAGATGTAAACTCCAAGGTTTAACATTTATATTTCTCACTTTGAACTTTTCGTTTTATAAAAGGAACATGGAAGATGGAAGATGCTTGGACACCAAGGATTTCATTGTATCCAAGCAGAGTTAGTGTCTCTCTTTGCAGGATTAGAGAATGAAGGACAGGATATGTAAATTGAGTATTTTCAAAGTATTTCAAAGATGGTGAAAGGCTCCCACGTGAGGTCACTGGTTGTGAACAGCCTCATATATCTAGATGCCAAGTGAGATGGAACAGTAATTACTCCTGTGCATCTCTGTGCGGAGACATAGCCTCTATCTTGTAAGCAGCCATGATTGACAGCCTCAATAAGCGCCTCGCGCCGCGCCCCCTGCCCTCTGCCTACACACCCCTGTGAAGACTTGGTCAAACCCATCGTCTGGTTGCCCAGGACGGGGCACGGGTGACACTCCCCCCTCTGATAATCCTGCCCATCACATCCATCATGCCACCCTGCTCGCCCCACGAGAGGGCACAACCGAGGGAATCTAATCAGGCAGTCTAATTGAGGAGCAGGGCTAGCCAATACCCGGGCAGGGAGGCTGGCTCTGCCTGGGCAGGCTCAGGGGACGTCAATAACACTCAGCGGGTGTCGATTCATCAGGCCTCCTTAATGTCATTAGCCCTGAGAGGCTCGCTTCACCCTCTCTCCTTTCTTCCATCTATCCGTCTCGTTCTCTCGTGCCTCAAACTTTCTCTCCCTCACTATTCTGTTGCCTCTTCTCCTCCTTGTGTCTCTAAATCTATCCATCTCTCACTCTCATTACCCTCTCCCTCACTAATCTTTCCACAGGCAATAATATGTTCACCTTGCATAACAAGTTGAGGACTCGCCTAGAGAGTGTTATATCTATGTTTGCGAAATTAGCATGTGTACACTCTCACATCCAACACCCACCTCTTTTTCAGTCCTCCTCCTACCTCCCCAATCTCCAGCCCTCCCTCCTGCATCTTTTTGCCCCAATATGTTCCTCCTCTTGCTCTCCAACAACATGTGGCGTGTATTCCAGCTGTTTATTAAACAATGCCAGAGCTTCATAGGAGCAGGTGATGCAGTCAATTACTCCACAATTACCTGGGTAATTATGCAAAGGAGGAGAGAGAAGAGCAGTATAGCAGAAGGATGAAGAGGACCTTGGCAGAGGTGGATCGGCTACGTTGGCAGTCGTTGGGGGGCCCCAGAATGGCAAGCGATTGAGTCTTTGACGGTGACAGTGCCAGAGAGGGTGCAGCTATAAAGGACGATGTGCCCCCTCATCTGCCAAAAACATGCACTCACAAACACATACACAACCACTAGCAGGGCCTCAAACACTCAGCTTCTCTCCCTGAATGCTGACATCTTGATGCATGTGTGCAAGCTTCTAGTTTTGGAAAATATATAGGTTTCTGCGTTTTTCACTCTGCAACTCCTGGGACAATTAGGTGTCTTATACCTGAGAGGCAACAAAGAAAGAAAAGGGGAGACAGGAGAAGATAAGGAACATTATCTTCAGAATCCCAGAATGATACTGATTAAAAAAAGCTGTTTATTTATTTTCCTTATTTCCTTTGAATTTCTGTTTAGACTTTCAAAATGGCACATTTGGAAATATGTTCATTTTCTATCTCTCAAACCCCATTCACAACCACTAACAACCACAGCCGCTCTGCAATCATCCATGTGGACTGTTTTATACATTGACAACCACGCTCATGTCAGGCAGGCCCTGACAAGCATGTCTTTGGATAAATTGAACCACACAGTGGCTATTCTGAAACAAAAAGTGTCAGATGGGAGAAGAGGGCTCGGTGTATTGCCTGCCATGGGAGCTTTATGCACTTGGATTGAAAATATTTCCACTGGCAGGGTGAATAGTAAATTGCTTAGTGTCAGCTCATCACTTAAGGAGGATTGTTGGTGGATATAATACTTCCCAGTGCTTCTCCAAATAGTCTCAAGCCAGCCAACCCCTCTTAACTCTCTCCAAGCGTGCTGACGTGCTGCTGCGGCTGAGTCCTGTCTCCGGACACTAAGCTTGCAGTTATGACTCTCCAAACTCGTCACTTTGGCTTTCTGTGTTGCAGATTAATTTATAAATCCCCCCCCCCCACCCCTCTCCCCATCAAGAGGGAGGTTAACTGACCAGTAAAAGTGGACATGACCACATTTTACTGAAGCACAGATGAAGGGAAAATATGGCAGAAAATAACTGGTTTAACAGCAGATGAAATGGTGAAAAATCTGTGATCCTGACAAAAAGCCCAGCCTTTCTCCCCTGATTTACTGTTTTAAAAAGCAAACACATTCGTCCTTGGCAGAGTTATGTTCTTTCGGTTGTAACCTGTCTGTCTGCGTCTTGTAAAATGTGCAGAATTAGGTGGTCATATGACCACTCTGTGTTAGTGAAGATGGGCATGAGGGAATTACCTCACAGCTCCGTATCTCAAATCTGTGGGATTAAGCTCCATTAAACATGGAGCGCCAGCGAGCTTTATCTCGGGATTTCACTCTGAGACAGAGCGGAGCGCATAAGGAGGAGGGAGTCGGGAGGGAGAAAAAGCGATGAAACGTCCTTCACCTTTATCGACCAAATTATATATATATAAAAAAAAAGGAGGGATGAGAAAAATTGCTTGCCTGTTCTACAGTACAATGGTGGAGAGGAGAGGAGAGCTTGGCCATCTTACACTTGTGTGCTTGGCATGCTTAAACATCCAGACAGCCACTCCAACACTGGCCTCTAACTCTGTAACTGCTCCTGGCACACACACACACACACACACACACACACACACACACACACACATTCTGAAAAAAAAAAAAGACACAAAAAAGGCCTTTTCCCCTCGGCACACTGGTCACTTAATGAGAAATGACCACTGCTGAGCCTTCGCCCTCTGCACTGCAGAACACTCTTTTTACACATACAAGCAACTAAATGTGCAAAATCAAACAATCGTTGTGGTTCTAAGTGAAAAATTGGTTCTTTAAATTGACTCTTAAGTGCTTTATTTTAGAATTCACTTTGTGTCTGTCAATGAATGAACACAAGGGTATCCTTACATTTCTTTGCCACAAGAAAACTATGAATGGAGTGCACAGTGCGATGCTCATACTTCACCGTTACTGCTAATACCACACATACTTTTACAATTATTACTGGCATTGTAGCCATAAATCTGTTTTGTTTGTTGTCGTTTTAGTTGTCGTTGTGTCTCTGTTTGATTATCTCTTTCGATCTCTCATACTGCAAACACAATACAATTGCAGCAGATGGCTCTTCAACATGGGTCTGGTTCTGCTCGAGGTGTCTTCCTGTTAAAAGGCAGTTTTTCTTTTCCACTGCTACTTTGCTAAAATGTTGTGAAGTGTTGTGCTCATGATGGATTCCATTTGTTTCTTTGTAAATGACACAACAAAGAGAATGGTCATCTCCTGCTATCTTTGTAAAGTGTTTTGAGATAACATCTATGAATTGGCACTAGAAAAATAAAGATTGATTGATTGATACTTCAGAGAGCTTTCTGCAAATATCTCCAGTCACAGAATTTGAGTTTACTTTCAAAGTTGAGGTGAGTTGAAGTTTTTAAACAAAATAATAAGGTTGCAGATACAGTCAATGGAAAAGATAGGAGTTTTTTACGGAGGGGAAAAGAGCCTTAAAGGTATAATATCAGACATTTGAACATTAATATAGCAGACATCAAATTTAACCTAACTAGGTTTATCAGTGAGTAATGGCATCCTAAAAAAGAATGAGTCAAACTCCCTCTGGGCTTGTTGTTCTCAGCTTTGTCTTCATAAAGGACGGGACGCCGCTTCCTTCAGTTTGTTTATGTTTCACTCAGAAGTGGGTGAAGAGAGACAGACCCTCCCACTCAGGGACACTCAGATGTGTAGAGGCATAATGGTGGAGTTTCGTCGCAAGAGTGCAATTCAAGGAGAACCGACAGACTTTCCAAACCGACTGTAAGACTTTTTTTTTTTTTGGTATAAAATGCTTCAAAGACAGAAGAAGAAGAATCAACTTGAGGCTGCATATCTGAAGATATGGAGATCAGTTGTAGAAACAGCTGCACTGAGTCGGCACATTAAGAAGGAAGAAGTGTGTGTGCTGAGAGGGTGCGGGGGGAGGGGGGGGGGGGGGGGGTGCTGAAGGGGCAACTTTGTTTTGGTTGAATGAAGAGACTGGTGCTCAAGTTCGACATCTAGACATCTGAAATTTGCATATTGTACCTTTAAGTGTCAATTTCAACTTACAGTATTATTTACAATTAAGTATTTTAGACAAAGACTAGATACACAAACAAGGCATGCCTAAACAAAACAAGCAGACATGAGTTGAAGTGAAAAAATAGCTTTATAAAAAGCTACAATAACTTCAAACTATATAAACAAACATAGCACTATCTGTCCGTCGCTGGATGAGCCCAAGACTTTCCTTACGTTTCTTTGCAAAGGTTCACCATGAGTGAATTGCACATCACTCCATTTGAGTGATCAATAAGTCATACTTCCACATTAGCACATTATCGGTACTTATATTTCCGTTTTCATCAAGAAAACTGCCCCCGCTCCTCACCCAAGACATTAACTGTACAGTCAGAGAAAGAAGAAAGAAGAGAGCATGCTGGGAGTCAGGGTGGTCCAGTGATGAACACCTCCTGTGTCCTCCCTTCATCCTCTCTCTCTCTCTCTCTCGCTCTCTCACTTCTCTCCCTCCTCTGGGCTGTTATTGATCTGATCTCCACCTCTCTCAACTGGAGCCATGATTCATGTTGTTCGGAGCGGCCCTCACTCACGGCACAGAGACACAGCTCAGTCATGCCCTCGCCTATCTATCTGTCCATCTGTCTCTGCCTGCTCCCCCTCTCTCTGCCCGCCGGCCGTGCAACCTGCTGTCCACACAAGACTTTAGTGGCACTTCATGCACCTGTAGGTGACTACTAATATCATGATATCGCATTTGTTTCAATATTATTTGCTCTAAACTTTTGTATAAAAAGTATGTGTTTTCACCAAAGGCCTTCTTGTAAATATTGATTTAAAAACAAAAATCAAAAAGAGTTAACTTTCAGAGTTTAGGGAGGCTGTCCAGAAGGTTACAGCACAGAAAAGGAAAGCTATTCCTTTTTCAAGGAATGTTTCTGGCAGAATTTAAAAGGACAAAGAGACAAATAAGCATTATATTTTTACACGGAATACACAAGCAAATATACCAGTGTACTGTACATATACGGTATAATACTGTATATATACTGTATAGAAGGCAAAGAAAATAATCTGACAATATACCGCCCAAAATAGGTTATCATGAACCTCAAGATACAATTAGAGATGGATAACATGTATATTTTTTAACTTTGAACTCAATACTGGCAAAAAGATTATTACTTATTTAGTGTGATTAAAAGAAAAAAATATATATTTGAATGAAATAAATGTCTGGATATTGTTCTTAAAAAAATAATCAAAATATGTATTTCAGGTGAACTTAACATCTACAATAAATAATGAAAATGATGAAATGTGACCGTCCAGATGTTCTTGCTTTCTATTCATGTAATGCCTGATGAAATTTGCAAAAGAACCATATACAGGCAAACATGAGCTGAGAGTGAATTTGCAGACGTTAATCACAATTCAATATTTGCATCAAAGTCTAAATGACTGCCTTTGAAAAAACTGCCTCTCCCTTTTTCCTACAAGAGGATCAAAAGATAGTTTCCATCAATTGTTTGTGTGTTTCTGCTATTAGATAATATTTCCCTGTTCATTCAGGCTTCATCTCTCAAAGTGTGTCAGTCCATTCCATGCAGAGCGTGAAGAGAGAGAGAAAGAGAGAAAGAGAGAGAGAGAGATGTGTGTAGGCCTTGCAGCAGCAGGAGCACATAAAAGCCCGGCTTCAGCCAAGGCCCCTGCTCCAATGTGTAGAAATTAATTGAGTGAAAAAAATCTGCTGTTTAAGGTTGAAGTGGGTTATGGGAGGCAGTGTAACAATTGTTTTCTGTTTGCCAGCGGCTATATATCGTTCATTCTGGCTTTCTCTCTCCTCTCTGCTCAACACTCGCCTCTCCCTCGCTCCCCACCCGCCCCACCCTCCCCTCCTCCTCCTCCCTTACCATCCATCCACCTTCTAAGCCTCTCCTGCTCCCTCCTCTTCTTTTCATCAGTCTTTTATTTTCCACAGTCTTTTTTGATTCATTTTTATCTCCCCCATTTTCATCCATCACACAGGGGATTTTTGTGTCTTTTAATGCAATTTTCAGGCTCAATTGATGAAATTATTTTTCACTATATATGCCTATGTGTACATTGAGTGGGAAAATTCACTCACATGTGCGGCATACATACATATAATAGGTTGAATTTCTCCCCCCTGAGATTCTGTCTCTGAAACTACACAAATGTGCATAATTTTGTGTGTGTTTGCGGGTACGTGTGCGTGTCGGTGCATCCGTCTACATGCATGCATCATTATTTAGTGACAGTGACATTAGCAGGGGGACTGGTGTCGACACACAATGCAGAACAAGCTTAGCACCCCCTTGGGCTTAAACAAATGACTCATTCTCTCTCAACACTGAAATGTGCAGTTGAAATCTGCAAATGTCTGAAGCTGCCTTTCATTTCAGCACTATATGAAGAAAAAAAATACATATAAAAACACAGCGACAACTGCGGATAAACAAAACAAAAAAGAAACAGCGTTGAAAATCAACAGAAATTGCAGAAAAAGCGAGGAACAAAGATGCATGAGGCGCACAGGACACAGACAACAAACATCTATTCAGATTACTGTGAAAAGAACAAGAGACACTGATGTATCAGGTAGGAATGGGGGGGGAAAAAAAGATGGATGCAGAAAGCAATACAAATACTGGAAGAATCTATAGGAAGGAGAGGAATGACGGGACACGCAAAGTTATCTCGAACAAAACTTGCAGGGAAATTAATGAGGAGACTTCTATCTGGATTGCTCTGTTGCCCAAAGCAGAAGGGTTAAACCTGTTTCCTGTGTTAAACTCCTCTTTAGCACCCTTTCATGTAAAATATCAAACCTTTCAATATCACTCTGAGGAAAGCACAGTTGCTCGCCCTGTATAATTCTATACAAACACTTAACCATTCTCTTTGAACTTTGTAGCTCCTCTCATTATACCTCCTTTGAAGAGTGAATGCCGGAGCAATGCTACATTTTGATTTTGAAGTTATTAAATGTAACACAGCAGCAAATTACATCTAAACCTCTGTGTTGCTGGTTAATAATACATGGCCGCATGTGCAGTAGCCGGCGGAATAAATAGCCAAGAAAAAAAAAAGAAAAAAGGAGGATAAAGGTAGCCGATGTGGAGGGCGCTTGAGTATAACAAATTCATCTTTCTGCAAACGTCAATACACAAATATTTTTGCAGATGAGGCAGAAAAGCTGCAGTGGGATTGTGGGGCCAGCTGTACTGCCTTTCTGAGTTGAAAAAAAAAAAAAAAAAAAGGTCGCTGGATGATTCCCCCTCAAAGCCTCCGTCCCTCTGTGTGTAAAAGTATCCTAAACACCGGTGCTGTGCTCCCTATCTGAAGGATGTTAAAGGAACCAAGTGTTCCGGAGCCAGCAGGGAAAAGAAGAGATGCTTCCAACGAGGCTTTACAGCATCTCAACAAAACTGCTCCTCTTGAAATAGGGGTCTGCCTTTTGCTCCGGGTGTGGTCTCATATTAACAGAGACCACTGGAGTAAGCTGCTTTTTCAAAGGCAACAAGCAGATGGAGGTAAGAAAGTGAACAAGATAAAGACAGAAGGGGAGGGAGGGAAAAGTGTGGATTCATTAATATCCTGAAGACATATCCAAGGCATTTCTACCTATCTATATCATGCATTTTACAGGTTTCTTAGGAAAAGAAAACTGCTCTTTGATTCTGCTCAATACTAACACCTCGCATGACCCTTTGGTCCTGGACTAGACAGAAAATCCCACGAACTGTGCGAACCAGCCAAAAGCTGGTTTTAGATCATTAAACAGAGATTTTTGCAAAGAACTTGCACCCTGACATAAGGGAGGTGAGAGTCAGACCGATGCAGAAACGACTTGTTCTCCTTTGAACTCCTACCTTTAAATTCAACTGAACCAACTGAATAGAGGTCTAGACCAGAGTAGGCCTTTCAGCACAAAATACAGCGCACTGTATCACTTGGTGCCAGGGTTTTCTGAGCAGAATTAATCTCTGAAGAGTATTCATGCATGGATCTGAGAAACTGTAGAATGCAGAAGCCTTGGTAAAAGTTAACTCATTAACATAAAGCTCTGGCCCTGTGTTGCCCAGGGATCTTGAGTTTTGTTCACAAGACTAAACAAAAGAAGAATTCCCACCAAGAGCACACTATACAGTCATACACAGCCTTCTCACAGCCTGCAGTGCTCTGTTTTCTTCACCCTTTCTACAAACCTCTTGCCCCTACTTTGAATATCTGGTGCGGCTTCTGCTCTACTACTCCCATGGAGGTTACACAAATCAAACACTGGTAAAATCACTTGATTGGGTGCACAAACACTGATAATTAGGATAATGAGTGACATTTAAAAGACTGTGAAGTGTACCTCTTCATATTTTAGATCTAATGCTGAATGTCCCCGAAGAATGTAAACAGTTATATTACTTCAAGTCATCTTTAATCCCTTATTTTTACTGTGCTCTGTATTCCCTTGGATTGGTTTTTACCACAGGAGCATGAAGAAGGATTGTGTAGCTGCTGAAAAGTTCTCACATTTTCACTGGAACCCCGGAGCTAGGTGGGAAAGCTGCAGTGGGGATCCTCCTTAAAAGCAGTCTTTAAATAGAAGTCAAACTAGAAAGTTTAACAAGAAATTAAAATACTTCTCAGGTCATGTTCTTGAGGATATCTTCAGGTTCTCCTTAGCAATAAAAAAGGAAAACCCCCTGTGGAGGCACTTCAGCTTGATAACACTTCAACATGTGGCAACATGTGGTAAATTAAATTATGGAAATCTGTCAATTATGTGCAGCTTTTTAATATACATCCGCTCCCTACATCAACCTTTTCAAAATGAGTCCCTCAAATCCAGCTGCTGGATTGGGATGGTGATAGCAGGGTCAGCATTAAAAGGCCGACGGAGGGGCTTAACTACTGCTGAGTGAATCACCAATTGTAAGAAGTAAAGAGAGGATAACTATTTACTGCTGCTAAGGAAAACCATGGTTAAACTGGACACTCTAAGTGATGTGGGTAAGGCATTCGTGTGGGGAGGCTTTGGTTCAGTTGCTAATAATAACACAACAACTCCAGTTAAGCTGTTATTCTAGGCTTAGGATCACTGCTTTAATCTACTATACGAGATCAAAAATGATATCACAAATTAGCTTCAATGAATATGTGGCCCAATCACCTTCCTCCTGTGCATGGCAACATCTTAAGCAGAATTGTGTCATTTCTAATGAAGGACTTTTTTTTTCTCTCTCCAAATTTAAGTCTACTGTGTGTTAGCATGAATAAAATAGAAGACTTGTAGTAACCAAAGCATGCAGCCATTCACTGACAAAAACTCCTGTATGTGCAAGCAGAAGGTTAGGAGTCATAACCAAGGCAACTGTTCTTTAAAATATCACACACAGATTGGTTTTAACTCCTCCACACGCTCAGGTAATTCAGAAAGGAAGATCTAGCCGTGCAAGCTCCAAGGCAAGGAAAAAAATATTGAATAACAAAGCAGGCTCCAGGAGAAGAGAGAAGACAATGGAAAGAGAAATCGATTTTCTGTCTTTACAGAGCAGGCAGCTGACTGTTGTCTAAGAGACAGAATATAAGTTTGAATGAAAATGGGAAATACAAACTTTTGTTGCTTTTGGGCATTGTCTGTATCAGTAATCTGATCTTAATTTCACAGTTGGCTTGGAGCAGGGGCAGCAGGGTAAGCATGCACGGTGTCACCTCCTTACAGAAACAGGGGTTTGTTTAGTGCCCTCTCACATCTGGCCGCACAATCTGGTGATATCAGCCGCTGCATCAATAAATCAGTGCTACTTCTGCTACTGAATACACATACAGGCACCCAGAGCAACTCTATTTCACAGATAGGCAGCTAGTTTGATTATAACTTACGGAAGCAACCCGTCTACTCCTGTTGTGGCATGTTAGTTTTTCAAACCATGTTTTCACTTGCAAAAACGTGTAAAAAAAAAAAAGGGAACAGCGCCCAAAGAAAGCCATTAGGTTTCAGCCTGGCTGGGCAAAAATGTTTAATTTGCTGTAAAAGGAAGGATTAGACTAGTAGTAAACGAGGAGTTAAATGTTGAAGGTCATGTGATATTGAAAGCCAATGCAGTGTAGCATCCAGCGTGCATCCGCTAGCATCCACTCCATTACAACATTAGCAACTAATGTTTTGACATTTGTCTTCATTATTATCAATGAACAGAGGCGATTGAGCCACCAGCATGCTCCATTACCTTCCTTCATTGCACAGTTGCACAGTTGAAATCACACATTAGGGTGGATCCAACATGAAATGACAAGTTACGGGAGCTAAGGACGCCCCAGCTGATTATTTAGGAGGTGGAGGGTGAGAGGGCTGGGTGAAGGGATGGCGGGGTGGAGCTGAGGCTTGAATGGGAGTTAGAGAATAGGTTGAGAACTGTATTGGCATTAAAGTGGGAGGGAGCGTGGGGCCGCAGAGCAGCACAGCACACCTTAAGAAGAGAAGCTCATTTCAATCGGTATAATTAGCCCGTGGTAATGAAATAAGTCAGAGGCACTGCCACCTTCACTTAAAAGAAAATCGATCCGCGTTTGAGGGAGTTTATTAAAGCTTAGGAATAATGGGGAGAAGGGAAAGAAGGGGTGGAGAAGCGGAGGAGATGGGGGGGGGGGGGTTGAGCAGACATTAACAGCTAATCAGATAAGAAGTGGTGATAACTTTGGGGTAGAAGCTTGACAAGAAGCATAGCGGTGATCAGATGGAGTTTGTAAACGCAAATGTGTTTAGGGGCTCTGCTATTTCACAGTAAGAAGCCAGGGGATGCTCGAGATATGTGCACACTATGAGACCTACAGCTGAATGAAGATGACATCACAATCAAAACACAGAGGATTCTGATTGATAGCAGGCAACTGGACTTCCTCAGAGTTGCAAGGATCCCCCCCAGGAAGTTTGAACATCACCAGGAGCTGCTGTATAGTGAGATAATCACTGATGGACATCTCTTCTCAGGGTGCCCCAAAAGCATGCCGGTTGCTGGGGGTGCTGCCTGCTCATTTATCCAGCCGTCTGGCCAGCTCACCTGGAGTGATGGGGGAGACGTCAGGAAGGCAGGCTGCTATTTCACGGCCTGTTAAGCGCTAATGCCGCAACATGCCCTGCGCTCCAATTTTAGGGAACAGGGAGCATTACCGCCCAACTCAAGGTTCTGTCCGTCTGGACTGTGGACTTGGAAGGTAGACGAGGGGGGGGGAAGGAGAGGGGGGGGCAGAATGGAGAAAAAGAGGTGAGAGCAGGGCAAGACAATGAAATATCTAGTGGCAGAATTAAAAGACTGGGAGATGAAAGAGAGAAAATGAAACACAACGAGGGAAAGGTAGAGATAGAGAAAGGGAAGGAGAAAAAGCGTAGAGCCTTGGTTTACACGGGCTGCTGAGCCAGCACTGCGGAGCAGACAGGACAGCAGCAGCACACGCTGACATCTACTCCTGCCACGCTAGGCTGCCTCTCGCAGGCCCCAAAGGGCCCCCTCACTCTTGGACTCCCTGCCTCACCCTCCCCGGAGCCACTGAACATCACTAGCCTGAAACCACCCATAACACTTGTCCTCTCTGTGCACTAAACCTGGCCCATGTAATAACTACAGAACCCCTATTAAGCACTGGATAGCTAGGGAATCAGAGCAGCTACAGCACAGCGTGAGTGATGTAAAGAATCCGCTGTAAAACAAGGGAGGTTATGCACAAGTTATGTCAACTCAGTGTTTGAAGCCATGGTATAAATTATGTATTTAAATGGATCTTTCTTTTCTCTTTCTAAATAGAGCAGGATGCAGAAACAGATAGCTCTCCATCCTCTCCTGAGGTCTTGTACTTTCACTCAACAGAAGGCAAAGCTTAAGTCATTTTTATGTGCTTACAGTAAACATCACAGTGCATGATGGGCCGTGGATCCCATCAAAGGCTGGTTACAGCTGTGATGGATCACCTCTCTCCGTCAGTCTTGAGGGGTTGAGGTTGAGGAAGGACATGACTCAGGCTCTTCCAAGGCTGCAAAGTGTGAATGTGAAGGTAAAAAAAAAAACACAACACTGTACACTGAGCACGAGTCTCACGTGTAGTGTTTGAAATGGCGGTTAATGTCCAATTTCTACGAGCTCTCTTGTGGCCTTGAAAACCCAAGTCAGTTTCTCCCTGCGTTCTCGTTCTTCACAAAGCTTCCCTTTATGTCTGGCACTGGGTCTGTAGTTGTTGCTTGTCTGGCACTGGGTCTGTAGTTGTTGCTTGTCTGGCACTGGGTCTGTAGTTGTTGCTTGTCTGGCACTGGGTCTGTAGTTGTTGCTATTAGCTCTGGTCAAGTATACTGATTTTAGCATATACACTAGAAGCCAACAGAGCAAATTCAAAGAGCGTCAGTAAAAGCAATCAAACTTTATGTTAATAACTCTTGAAATTCTATATATATATATTTTTATTTTTAAGATTTATTTTTGGGCTTGTGTGCCTTTATTGGAGAGATAGGACAGTGGATAGAGTTGGAAATCAGGGAGAGAGAGAGTGTGGGAATTGACATGCGGGAAAGGAGCCACAGGTTGGATTTGAACCCGAGCCGCTCGCTTGGAAGACCAAAGCCTCCATCCATGGGACGCGCGCACTAACCACTGCGCCACCAGCGCCCCCTTGAAATTCTATATTTGAATAAAAAAACCTTTATCTTAAGGTGTTGCATACAGCGCACTGCATGCAAATATCAAGACTTGAAGAATCTAAAAATTAGCTACGTCTGTATAAACATTGAATGACTATACAATACAGAAAATCCCCCACAGTTTACAGCATGTGTTGCTCCTACAGTATTTCCTTTCTGCGGATATTCAAACGGAACCGCAACAATGGTGCAGCAATGCATCACGTGTGTGATTTGACGCCCCTAGCACACTTGGAAACATCCTGGCAAGTCAACAGGGCCACACAGAACACACAGCACTGAGTGTAGCGTAGAAATTGAATCTTTGGTGCTGCCCTGGATTCAAGACTCTTTTGTGCTTTTTTGTTGCGTTTTCTCACCTCAACAGCAAATCTCTTCAGCCCTCGCTTGCCAGGAAATGTCTTCTTTTGAAAATGTTATTCTTAAAAAGCTGGGACTGTTGGTCACAGAGGTCTGGGTATTTTTATATCCCGTAACAGTATGTTTCTCCTCGTCCATTGTGACAGATACACGACCACAGAAGAATACTGGACAGGAGAAGTAGCTGTGATTCAGTAGCTGTGCCTGTTCAGAGAGTAGCGCTAAATAAAAACGGCTTCATTTCTGGAACATTGACCAGCATTGATGCTGGAAAATAGGACAGTGGCATACAGTACAGTTCACTGTAGGGGGGCAGTGCTGCTACAGCATGTGAGCTCAACTGGGCCTTGATTATGTTGCAGAAAATGGAAGGAAGAAAGTTTTAGGGAGAAACTTTACTTGACATCTATTTAGATTTTGTATATATGCTTAAGATTAGGTCTTGGGGGAACAGTTAGCTATTGCAATACAAGTGCCAGCCAGGATTCAGAGAAGAGCCAGCTTAGCCAGTTCCTTCCATACAATACAACAATGTCCCAGGCTTCCCCTTGGAGGGATAGTTTGAGTCAGTCATGGTGCCATCTTTATTTATTAATGGAGGAAGGATATCAAAAAAATGTGCAATGGTGGTGCAACCTGGTAAGAGCTGAAGATAGGTCAAAAGGCCATCAACATAGCAGTGTGTGCAGCTTATGAGAGAGCTGTTGGTAAGAGGAAACGCCCCTCAAAAGTTAAAACAGTTTCCCTTTCTTGCTGCTTTAACATTAAATACAGGGCTTTCAAATTGACCAGGGAGAAAACTGCATTTTAATATACTCCTGTATTGCTGTAACATACACATTCTGGACAGTTTCCACCTGGATACACTGCATTTGCATGTGAATTTTAAGTGCAAATGTGCATCACTTAAACTTGCATTGCACAAAGTTGTGAATCCCGACAATGCATTGTCTTTTTATTTGTTAATTTTAACTTTATCAGTGAAAGTAAGCTGACTTAACCTTCTGAAAAGCCAGGGCTGTCAGAAACTGAAATAAAATATGTAACAGTCTAAAACGATGGATGCATGTAGTCCCAACAGGTTATCAGGCCTCTGCAGGACCCGAGATGACACTGAGCTGGCTGGGCGAAGGAAGAGGCCATTTTCTTGGAGTGACAAATATCTGCAGGAGTACAAACAGAGTGCAGAGCCCCTGTTGGGAGAATGCCTGAGCTTTGTCTTTGTCACACTGTGTGACACAGACTCACAGCAACACTCCCTGAGGTGTGTGGCTATGTGTACATGTGCACACACACAAAAGAGTGGCGAAAATCTCCCACCTTCACATCTCCACCTGTACTCTGTCTTAACTCCTGTGTGAAAGAGAGCTGAACCCAAACCTGGGCACATCTGAAAACAATGGAAGTGAACAAGTCTGGGGCTAGCCCTAGCCTGGTATCATTTGTTTTGGAGCTGTTGATAAATAAGCCATGGTGCCAACACTATTTTCCCAACACCTTAGGTCAAGCAAGATTGAGCCTGGGTTAACCAAGGATAGATAGAACCGGGCCTTTTATGGCACCAGCTGGCATGGGGATCGACTTGGAGAGGGGTAAGGGAACGCTAGCTTCTCAGCACTGCTGTGAGCCAGCAAGATTAATGTAGGCTCTCTGGAGCAAAGGCAACATCCAGCGCCTTAATAAGGTACAAACAATCGGTTCCACTCCACTGGCTTCCAAGGGAAAACTATTGTTGTGCCGCATTGTTTCTCGGTAAGTCTCCTTGGAGACACAGGGCCGTCTGTAGCATGTGACTGTCTCCATTACAGCCAGGGGAGAGCTCACTGTGTTCGTCTGTGTCAGGGTGAAGGCTGGCTCTCACCCCACCTTCAACCCGCCTTTTTCTCTTGTCCACTCCCTCTGAATCCAAAGCATCGCACTCACCTCAACTCCCTGTACTTTCAGCTTCATGTGATCCTCCCGCGTGGTCTTCCCGTCTTTCCTCTTCTTCCAGCAGTAGCCATCTTTTCTGTACTTCACCTTCTTCCTGTTGTACAATATCATCGACCCATTCTGTGGCCTGGATCCACAGAAAGGACAAAGGACAGACAGAGGGAAAAAAACGAGTTAAAATGAGAAAATGTATTTTTTTTGGCACTGTTGCATCACAGCTAGGGGACTTATTTTAAAGATGTACAAAGAGGCCCGACACGGCGGGAAATGCACCAGCGACTAACATTACAAGACTTCTTACGGGTGTTTTCACCATTGCTATGCAGAGTTTGACAATGAACAAAGCACCCTTCAGCATACATTTCCTACGGCGAGAAGTGTGTGCAGCTAATTGACACTCCTCACAGAGTAAATTACATGAAGGCCAGAGTGTGAGGCAAGCAGAATGGTGGTTAGAGGAGGGGGGGGGGGGGGTGTTCCTTTCTTATCTCTCATTCATCCAACTTAAATGAGTTGTGGTGTTGGAGGTCCCTTGGGGGGAGAATAAGATTGTCCCTCACTCTCCATTCATAATTCATTCTCACTCCACCAGACCACAGCCTGTGGACTCATAATGATATAATGTAACTATTTGATGATAATCTGCCTTTCCACTTCGATATGTAATAGAGGCATTCAGTGTTAAGCATTAACAGAAAGTGTGCCATCAAAAATGTATGACTTACTCCACAATAGGATGGTGCTTGAACATAGTTTTTGTTTGTATGTGCGTGTATTGTTGAGTGGCCTTGAATCCTTATGCCGAAATGTGCATCAGTTTCACACTTCTTTTTTTTTCCAGTGCACCAACAGACAAACACACTAAATTCACACAGCTGTGATGGTTTGGAGCCCTCCCAAATGAAAACGGGTTCTCATCAGTGTTTGAAGCATCACAGTGAAAGTGTGGGAAAGCCGCCTGGCCAAGCTGCTGGGGAGACGGTGAAACATTCAGCCGGTGAGCCTTGTTAGCCTTGTGCTCAGCGCTCACATACGCATACACAAATTCATGAACACACAAAAAAAAAAAAAAAAAAAACAGGAACACTCTCATCAAAGCAAAGAACAAAAGCCGAGTTGATTTGTGTCTTCTGTGAGGAAAAAAAATAAAAAGAAACAATTGTTTTGCACTGTTTAGTTGTTTATTGTAATTTTTTTTAACAAGGTTTATTTATAACGCTGCATGCATCATTTTGCAGCGGCTGCCTTTGGGGGCCAGGCCGCGTGTTTATCTTGGTATCACTCATCAATCATTTTCCCAGCCTGGGATCTCAAGGGCCAGTGTAGAGGGAGGAGAAAGGATGGAGATGGGGTCCCTGCAGTCCCCCCTCTGTGGCCCCTGACAGCACCTTCTAATGAGAGACGCCACTCACACACTAGCGTACAAACTCCTTCCTGATCTCCCTTCCTCCCTTTCCTCCTCCTTTCCTCTCTCTTCTTGCCGTCAGTCAACTCGAGCTGTGCATCAGGGGATACTTTGTCTCCTCCCTCTCTCTACGATTCGGATTTTGCCTTTTCTTCTCTCCCTCTTGTTTCATCTGTTTCACGATCTCTCACCTCTATTCTCCCACACCGCCCTCTCTCCTGCTGTCTTCTCCTCACTCTCTGAATACTCAGCATACTTTGCAGAAAACAACTATTTAAGAGACATTTTTATTGGTCAGTTCGAAAAAGTGAAACTGCTACAAGAAGTATAAATTGTGTTCTAGTTTACAGCAACTGTAATGTCACCAATTGATGAGGCGTGATCATAAATGACACTCACGTTCTAACAACTTTGCAGATTGCTGCAATCTCAACGTGTACTTATACACATTTGCATCCCGAATGTCACCTGAAGGACGCTCATTTGACACGCCTACATCAGCACTGGGTTTCAATCAAACGGGCGCCGAAATGCCCCTCTCTAACTGTGTGATCCTATTATTTGTTTCGATATCATTTCGGGTTTTGTCCTTCAAAAGATACAAGGAGTGCGTGCTTCTTAAAATGTAGCTCTGCTTGAGACAAAAAGATGGGCGCCGATGAGATAAGGCAGAAAATCAAATGACACGGGGCTATCTGATCTCCTCCGGAGCACTGGAAATTGGGGTGAGGCGTCGGTGTCAGAGGCTCCACGGCGTATTTATCGGCTCGGCGCAAAAACTTATTCGCTCAGCTATTTTTGAGAGACTGTTAGGTAGATGCTATTTTCAATTCAAGGCGCTTTGGGCTTGGAGGAGAGAGCAGAGGCACCCTGGAGTAGGTCTGAGGCCTGTATAAAATGCATGCTTTGGCAACATAATGTGTCTCCTCTCCCTCCTGCTGTCTCCCTCTCCTTCCCCTCTCTCCAACTCATTTCTTCCACTGTATACTTAGGCGCTCCAATTAATCTTATCAGAATTATACATATTTATACATGAGGGGGAAAAGCTAACTGCTCTGTTATCAAAGAAGCGTGACAGGAGGCCCTCTGTCTCTGACGCCTAAATGTGGCAGATTAAAATGGAAATACAGGCTTCTTCTGACAAAGTGCACACACGCTCCACAGCTGCTTTCTCTCCTCTTTGGAGTTTGCTGCGATAATAAGCTTTACCCTCAGGGTGGTTGTTAGGCCATGTCCAGTCCTTTAGGAATCATTCATTTACTCAGGTAATGGCATTCGCTCAATCAGATTTGTTCATTTGTGAAAAGTCAGGAGAGGGTGGGGGGTTTATGAGGCTGGTGACGTGTTCAGCAAGGCAACAAAGCAAGAGCAGGGAAGGCCTGGAGCGCACACAGGCAAAATATCGCTCACAGGCTCAGCTTGACTGTCTAAGGGCTCATGAGCACTAAGAAAGGAAGAAAGCCAAGAAAGAGGCGGCTAAAATAGACAGAGAAAGAGAGAGATAAATCTGTTTGAGTGTGAGAGTTATTCCTGTTCCAGCAGAGATCAGTGGGGAGAAACCACCAAACTGGTGAATCATCACGAAAGCCGAAAATCTGAAAAACATCAGAGGATTTCTGGAGTCTTCTGATTTTAATAACCACACATTTTTGCAGAACACAAACAGGTTTATTCTGTTAGTGCATACATGTTTTTAGCAACTCCAAGCCATTCATTGAATTGAAAAACAAAAAGTGCACGACTCTTGAATGTGTATTGCACAAAAAATACGCGATTACTCAATTACCTGACCCAAAGTACTCAACTGTTTCAAGTGTACTCAGGAGTAAGACAAGAGTATAACGCTATAATTGTTTTTTAAGCCTTTTTTTACAGTAACATTTCAGTGCTGCAGGATGTTTTCTTGTAAAAGAGTTAAAAGGAATGAAATATTTCCGTCTTGGTGGACCGGTGTAGCAGTAATAGCTGGGCTCTAGCCTCTCTCTCCCCCTTCCACACTCTGTCCAATTCCCCACGATGCCCTGGGTTTGATTAATACCATACATGCTGTTTTTCTCCCCAGCAAGCTCAGTGCAGCCAGGAGGAGAGGCGAGGAGTAGAGAAGAGAGGAGGAAGGAGGATAGAAGAAAAGAAGAAAGGAGGAGAGAGAAAAGGAGGGAAGGATGGAGGAGAGCAGCGGAGAGAGGAGAAGAGAGGGAAGGAGAGTTGGGCCTGAGAGGCTTTGAAGATCGGAGGGCGAGCTGGTTGGGGCCTGAAGTGGCTCAGGAGGGAGGCAACACCTGCTGTTCTCAATTACCCATCAGAGCCTTCAGCCATCACAGCCTTTACCCCACTGTGTCAACAACCACACTCACACCTACTACTCCTCCAAACATATCTACACACTCACAAACACACATCTCCTTCCGGTGTCACACACACCAACCCCATTAAGTATAAATATGAGGCACAAATATGCCCCTGAGCATGTGTGTTTGTGTGCACACACATGCACCAAGTTTCTGGTCACCCTGTTGCTCCATCTCGGGACAACATTAATAGCAAGAAGAGTGACAGAACATCAATAATACACTGATGCTGGTCATTACGGCTTCTGTCAATCACAGATAAAACATAGGTCACGCGTGTTAAAACACATGTGGACGTGCAAACACACACACATATCTGGAGGTGTTGGGGCGGCGAGCAGAGGTGTTTCCACGTGTAATGTAATTATACTTCACGCAACGGCGCTCTATTAGATAGCACATCATGTTTGAGCAGGATGTGTGAGCGGAAAAGGTGCTGGCGTGGCGTGGCGTGGCGTCGGGTGCTCCTATCTGGACGCATCACGTGCAATTGATGACTCGCAGATAAGCTGCTCCCTTCAGCCCCTGCCAAAGAATGCATCAGGAAGTGGGCCGTTCGCTGAAACTACTTTAAATGTAAATCTGCCACGGCCTCAGGATTGAGATTCATTGTCTGCGCTGCTCTGAAGCCCTCCAACTCCCCCGCTAGTGTTCGTATGTCGAGACGCCGCCGGGTTGCGTAGCTCTTAGACTGCCAATGAGGTCTCACCGCCTGGTCACTGTCATGCCCACAGTTCCTACTACTTTAGTCCTAAGCGGCTTCAACTCTCAGCCCCGAATGCTTAATTAGATATGCTAATTAAGGGAGTAAGGGGCACCGTGGCGGGTCAGTCAGCTGGAACAAGTTACGCAGCATCTTTAATCTCCTCCCGTTATAGTTTGTGTCATTGTAACGTGTTAATCTCTTTTTTTCTGCAAAGCTTTGCAATTTATGTTGTATGTTCTGATACCGTTTTGCCTTCTCGATACTAATTCTGAGTGCTCAGATACTTGATTGATACAATGCTTTACACAGATACTTGACACTGACACTGGATACCCACCTTGACACTGATATTGGAGGTTGATACCGAAGCTTGTTACTAATATTTGATACCGATATTAGAGTCCAATATAGATACTGGTATTGGTCTACTTTTATAACTAATGAAACAAATCTAGTCCTATTTTTAAAGCATTAAGGATAACTATGAGAAAAAAACAGTCACAGTAAAGTCCAGTTATTTCAAAATATGATACCGTATCTCAAATGCTGTCCAGATGGTGCACAATGTTTGTTCACCCAGTATGCTACGCTAAATACAACTGTAATGATGAGGGGCTAGCTGCGGCCCTGGAGTCGTAATTCAGGATAGGGAGACATATCGTATGCCTCCCCTCGTTCTCTCTATCTCTACTTCCAGTGTCTCCCACAGAACTCCAGCCCCGGCCTGCTGCCCTCCAGCACAAAACAGATGTTCCCCCCGCACTTATCTCAATGAAAAAATCACAGACAATTTACAAAGAATATAAATTACGCTCGTAGCTGCACATCAATGTCTCTGTCCCTATAAGACCTTGTAAAGAGGATAAGGGTGAATTGGTGTGGGAGGGTGGGTTTGGATTGTTGGAAGAGAACATAAGGCGGATAGAAGCAGCAGGGGTGGAGGGGCGGCGGTGCTGTTGCTCTTATCTGGTCCGCAGCAGCCCGACAGAATGAGAGAGAGGCTGGTGACTGCCGGTGATGCAGCGCTGATAGCAGCTAAGCCGGTTTCATGCACATTTCAGGGAGACTGCCATCACTGCTCAGACTCAAAACTCTCGGCTCCTGCCAGTGGATGAGGTTGGGACATTATTTACAAATAGCCATGTCGTACACTGGTAACTCCATTCACTGTGTCAACACATGCACGCATAGCAGCGAGGGCTAATGTGCAGCTTTGATGTACAGCTTAGGTGACATGGAATTTGAATTTCAGTGCTTGTAAGGTTTTGGCTGTGGAGACATTTCTCATTCACTTGAAATGCACACTCTCGCTGAGTGTGCGTGCGTGCGTGCGTCCGTGTGTGTGTATATTTAATGTGTTTAACTGGGTTGAAATGTTGATGACTTTTAACTGCTTCCTCAAAGGGCTTCCTCATCATATTTGCTATTTTCAGCCTTTAGTCAGTATGCATATGCTCACTTGGAAATAGCGACTACAGAGACGATGATTCATACCTCACATCCTCTCCACTAATCTTCACAAATCATCCGTGGTGTGTCTCATGACGTTGTAAATAAAAGCACCATCAGAACGAAGCTTTTTTTTAACAGCCCGGCTCCTGCTGACAACTACATGCTGAGTGCGCCGTGCATCTGTAGACTTAAGTCCTGGAACATCGCCTTATTATGACAATTTGTAAAGAGGACGCTTTTGTACTTTCAATAATGCATGTGCAGCGGGGGAATTGCAAACAGCCTTATTTTATGTCATAGGGTAGAGTTGCTGTTTTAGCAGCTTGCATTCTCCAGTGGTAAGGAAATACTAATGCAATTAAATCTGAGTCGAACTAGACTTCAGCGAGAAAAGGTCAGCTTTTCATTATTAGTAACAACAACCTTGCTTTCTATTAAAACGAGAAGCATGAGGATCCAGCCACCGAGTTAATGATGTGGCCTTGCACTTCCAAGACATATATTCAGAGCAGAGGATCTCTCTTACAGGTTTCCTATTAAAGCTTCATTCAATACCATGAACTTGTTACTTTGGCAGTACTTAAATAAAAGTGTAAATTAGGTTACAAAAAGCATGATAGAGCAAAAGAGGACGAAAGCCTAGTTCATATAAAACACAAACTTTAAAACATCCAGCCTGTCCATAGTTTTAAGTACTGACCCCAAAGGCCTCTAAGCCCCTAAATGAAGTAGTGAAATTACTTTTGTGGTGGCCCAAATATGAACCTAGTTAAAAACAAAACAAAAAAGGTAAATCAACAAATGTATTACAGCTAGGGCTTACTGTAGGGCTGATTATTTCACAACAAACCTGTTAATTTTTTTTGTGTAAATGTACAACAAAACTCAAAAAGACTTTTACAATTTCTGAAAGCCCATTGTGACTTCTTCAAATTGCTTCTTAGGTCCAACCAACAGTCCCACATCATCACCAACATCAAAACAAACTCCATTTAATTTCAGAAATGACGAATAAAAACAGCAAATTCAACAAGCTGGAACAAGCAAATGTTTGACAATTCTTCTCGAAAACAATCTGAAAGGATTCTTAAAATGAATTTTCTTTCAATTGAGTCATCAATTTGAACATTTACTTTCTCTACCTCGAAAAAAACAAACCTTCCTTAAAAGTGACATTTCAATCGACTAAAGCTCCAGTTCTTTGTAAACTTTTCGTTCAAATGTTCCTAATCAGTTTCATTTCTATTTCCACCCCAAAGTGAAGTGAGTGAAACAGCTGGAGTATCAGCTTTCTCTAATGCTAAGTGATAGAGTGAGAATATTTGGGGCAGCCTACAACGTGTG